>NC_134480.1:28435288-28462361 GCF_964194025.1 Convolutriloba macropyga | reverse complement strand
TGACAAAATTGAGGTGTGCAAGCCAAGCTAGCTCTGATTTGAGCAACTTTGGCCGGCACCCAGGGACAAAGTCTGGAGCTACGGACCGGATATGGTGTGATATCTTATCAGATCCTCCGATCAGGTCTAATTTTCCAGGTATGAACATTAATTGCTCAACTAGTTTTTGAATATTTTGGTTCCAATGTTTGATTAGGGAAAATTAGCACACAAAAATTTGCCAAACGTATTTAAAAATAGCCAATTTGACTAAAAGTATTTATAAATTATATCCAAATAAATCTTGGAGAGGAAAATTTTTACTCTTCAGTTTAAACACTTTTCGCTATCGACAGGCGCTCCACTGCTACGACTCAACGCACTATCTACGGGTGAAAATCAACTCAATAAAAGAAACTCTATACCCCCTCTCATACGTGTGCGGCCGGATGATTCAAGGCTATTAAAAGTTCTAAAAGATTCTACCTTAAAAGTTGTTCTGTCAAACTCGTCTACTCGTTTCACGTCTATCTTGGTTTCTGCCTCAATACTTGGGTTTCTTTTGCATTCGTCGAGGTATTCCTTGTATTTGCGCAGCTTTTTTCCATAATGGTCGTAAAGGAGTATGACTTTATCAACGTCACTTCTCAACGCCAATTGCTCGCTTTTTGCTATCAGAATGCCTTTTTCTCCAACTGATGCTTCGCCCGATATTACGAGATGAGTCCTGTCCTCCTCGAAGAGAATTTCACGCTGTTGTTTGTTTAACTTTAGGTCAAACGTCCTTTTTGCTTGCATCTCTTTCCATTGACTAATTGAAATGTCACACCTGTTTTTTGACTCCAGATCCGCAAAGTTCAAACTAGCCGTAGATAGCAGAGATGTTGCGAATTTTAAAAACTTTTGCATCGATAACTTTTCCTCAGAGCTACTTGCGAAAAGCGTTTCAGAAAGAGAGCCAAGAGAGTCAAGCATTTCTTCGGGAGGAAAGCCCATCAGAGATTCAAGCATTTCATCGGGAGGAAAGCTCAGAGATTCAAGCAATTCTTCAGCAGGAGAGCTAAGAGAATCAAAAATTTTACCGGACAATCTTTGATCCCTGATAACCTCAAACTTACAGTTCACTTGAATTAACTCCGGCTCTCTCATAGAACCAGCATAGACCATAAAAATGATACGAGAGTCTGGCTTCATCAGCTCAACAGTTTTTACAAAATTTCGCTTTAAGATGACGTCAGTCGCTGCGTCTTTTTTGTGCGTTTTAACTGATTTAGAAATGGATTCTCTGATTGTGTGGATAGCCTGCATGAAATCATCGTATGTAACCCCTGCAATGTAGATAATGTGACTCAAAATTTCTTCGCAAACATCGCTGAAAGATGTGTTGATGTTGGTGCGTCGGTTTTGTTGGAAAGATTTCCAAAATGAATAGAGAATTAGACAAACATGAGGAGCAGTCCGGCTCAAACATCCAATAACAAGTCGCTGGATAGTTGGCACTAAGTTATCCGGGTTTCTTAGTGTCTCTACTTCAAAAACTACAAGGCGTTTATGTCCTAGATATATCCAGTCAAACTGGAAATTCGGATGTTGGATATTTTGGTTCACGATTGTTTCCAAATGCTGACTTGAGAAACCTTGGATGAGGATTCCAGAGATCCCTTCCAATGTAGTCGTGAAAGCCTTCTTAGAGACAGAAATGGAGTCGTCTTCATCAACATAATATCCTGACAAGACATCGGCTTTCAGCTTGTCCAGACACGGAATTATTATCAACTTTTGTTTCCTATCAGAGAAATTGTACTCAAACAGGTTGATGGTTTCCTCGACAAATTCGTCCAATTCTGTTGGTAAACTTAAGCGATAAATTTGTTCAACGTGCTGTAGTTTTCTGACGTAGAATTTTTGTAGGTCTCGAATGATGCTTGATTCTGGCGAAGGTATATTAAGAGCGAATCTTAATTTACGCTCGAGGGACTTTCTATCACTGTAGATGACACTAATTTTTATATTTGAGAAACCATCTGATTTTATAAATGACTCGCTCCAGCTTTTCTGAACCTGTTTAAACTGTTTCGAATTAATGGATCGGTTAGATAAGCAAATGAACAGCTGGATTTCCAACTTTTCTCGAAAAGATTTTTGCTCCACGTCAACATCAACGACAATCTGATTTGGGATCTTTTCAACAATTGCCTCCCCTATTCCAAAAACTAAGCCAGTTTTTGAATGGGAAAGAAGAGATTGTACTAATTCTAGGAACTAAAGGGAAGGCGATTGTTGAAAACATCCCTGATTTATAAGCTTTAATTGGCGGCCAATTGATTTTTTAACCTCGTCGATATAATTTTCATCAAAGAAACTCGAGGCATAGATGATTAGCAGAAGTTTATTGAAGCTAGGGGCAGGGATAAAAAGGCAGCCCTGGCCTGATTCGTCAGACACCGGTTGAGAGCCTAGAATTTGAGGCTGTTTTCGGATTAATAGGCCAGGTAATTTCAAGTGAAGCAACGTCCGAATCGTTCTATAGTGACCAAAATAACATTTTACGAAAGGGTTCAATGAATGAAGTTCTGAAGGTGGGGATGGAAGAACAACCAAAGAGTTGTTACGATCATTCTGTAAGGAATCCTCCATACAAATAGACAAAGTTGGCCGCAGATACTGACAGGTGACCGGACAATAGATCGAAAGGACAACAGATCGAAAACAGAAAAATTGGGACATTAGATCGAAAATTAATCTCTATTCTTATTAGTTCAGTTAAGCATAATTTGCGAGCTGCAATATGATTAACACATTATGGCCATGCCTCGCGAGCCATGGCCATGCCTTAGCGGCCCGTGGGACTTGATATGAATCTATCACAACCGAACAAAATATCACAGCAGAACAAGTTATATGCATATAATAAATGAGCGCTCAAATCTGATTGGCCAATACGCAACTTGAACAATTTAATTTTCGATCTATTGTCCCAATTTTTGCTTTCGATCTGTTGTCGTAGCACCATACTAACAGTGGTCAATTTTTTCTCAATTATCAGCTGAAAAGAATAAATTCAAGAATCGATTTCGGTTTTTTCTCGCAAGAACTTGAATTTCATTTTTTTAACCAGCAACACGACATTTGTTAAACGTTTCAAAAATTCTTTTCTGCTCTGAAGAACAAACGCTATAGTGAGAAGACATGAAATATTCTAAGCTAAATAATAAATAAGAGATTGAATATCAATTCCGAAAAATGCGCGTTGTGAAATAGGCTGCTATTCATGAATTGTAAATAATATAAGTACATATGCCTTTTTTTATTTCCCTTTTGGTCTGAAAGGGGACCGCCATATGGGCCGAAAGGGCATTTAGTCGACAAATGAAAAATCAAAATTCAGCCAACAGTTTCCGTAAAATGAACAACTAGGTTAGTTCTCCAGGTTCGATTGACCAATTTAAAGCGTTATATCGTAAGTGGCGAAATACAGGGCACGCAGTTTCTGTAAAATCAACTAGGTTAACAGTCTTATCAGGGATTATGCACCGAATTCAAAGCCACAAATTGCTGTGTTTACTGTTACAAACCAGTAAAACACAGCGATTTCATGTAAAACCCTACATTTTGCCACGTTGCAATTAATGGCCCATGGGACTTGATATGAATCTACTGGTGGCCGCCGTATTGGCCGACAGGGCGTTTAGCCGACAACCAAAAATTGAGAAATTTAGCCGACAATTTAAATAAAATGAGCTATAAAACTTATTCTAAAGATTGGCCAATTTCTGTGATTGGCCAATTTAAAACACTATTTCGCAAGCGGACAATTTTACGGCAATTTTTTCATCAACTAGTGTAGCGAAGGTCTATCAGTGGTCGCCCTAGTCGAGAGAGGATGTTAATCTTGCAAGATCTTGAAAGATTCTTGCAAAAAACTGTTAATCTTGCAAGATCTTGCAAGAGAACGTTAATCTTGCAAGATCTTGCAAGAGGATGTTAATCTTGCAAGATCTTGCAAGATGCTTTCAAGATTAACATCCTCTTGCAAGATCTTGCAAGATTAACATCGAAAAACTTCCTTTATAGAATCGCTCTTTGATGTTGCCGTTTTTTGACAAGTTTTGTGAACAAAAAAGCTATTAATGACTCTGGCTAGTTTGTTACGCCCTGACAAACGTCATTTCAAAGACTCCCGTGACACCCATCTGAAATTTTTTACTGTTTTAACTGACTTTTTTTTCAAGAAAAACGCTCTTTCTCTGACTCCAAGCAAATAGAACCCCCACAACGGTTCTGTAACCACGATCTCTAATCATAAGTAGTCAGATTAGTTGAATGACAGGCCTACATCACGCCAAACAGTTGATCATAGGTTTTTTGTGGTGATAATATAATGGTTTTTGGTGATAAACTATGTTTATGACGAAATTCGTAAATGGTCACTTTTCTTGAGCTTCCGATCCTTTCCAAAATCATTCTATAGCAAAACGGCACTTCTATTATGGTTCAAAAAAAAGCTGGAAAAATAAAATTGGGGTGCAAAATTTGTTTGCCAAAAAACATTTTTTCTCTCGGGAGCAAACAGAAAGTTTCATATTGACATTACAGGTGATATAGCAGTAAGAAGGCAAAATCTTTTAAAAAACGCTGTTTGATGGTTTTTTCATTAACATAGCTTCTAACGACTGTGGCTAGTTTGTAAGGTCCTGGCGAACGTTATATCAAAGCCTCCAGTGACATCCATCTGAGCTTTCTTTTTGTTTGACCTGACTTTTTTTTCAAGAAAAACGCTCTTTCTCTGACTCCAAGCAAATAGAACCACCACAACGGTTCCGTAACCACGATCTCTAATCATAAGTATTCAGATGAGTTGAATGACAGGCCTAGATCACGCGAAAAAGTTGATCATAGGTTTTTTGTGGTGATAATATAGTGGTTTTTGGTGATAAACTATGTTTATGGCGAAATTCGTAAATGATCACTTTTCTTGGGCTTCCGATCTTTTCAAATTCATTCTATAGCAAAACGGCACTTCTAATGGGGTTTAGAAAAAGCTGGAAAAGTAAAATTGGGTTGCGAATTTTTTTTGCCAGAAAACATTTTTTTCTCTCGGGCGTAAACAGAAAACTTCATATTGACATTACAGGTGATATAGCAGTAAGAAAACAAAATCTTATAAAAAACAATGTTTGATGGTTTTTTCAATAACAAAGCTTCTAACGACTGTGGCTAGTTTGTAAGGCCCTGACGAACGTTATATCAAAGCCTCCAGTGACATCCATCTGAGCTTTTTTACTGTTTTACCTGACTTTTTTTTCAAGAAAAACGCTCTTTCTCTGACTCCAAGCGCATAGAACCACCACAACGGTTCCGTAACCAAGATCTCTATTCATAAGTAATCAGATGAGTTGAATGACAGGCCTAGATCACTAGAAAAAATTGATCATAGGTTTTTTGCGATGATAATATAATGGTTTTTGTTGATAAACTATGTTTATGGCGAAATTTGTAAATGGTCACATTTCTTGGGCTTTCGATCCTTTCCAATTTCATTCTTTAGCAAAACGGCCCTTCTAATGGGGTTTAAAAAAGCTGGAAAAATAAATTTGGGTTGCAAAATTTTTTTGCCATAAAACATTCTTTCTCTCGAGCGTAAACAGAAAATTTCATATTGACATTACAGGTGATATAGCAGTAAGAAAACAAAATCTTATAAAAAACGCTGTTTGATGGTTTGTTCAATAACATAGCTTCTAACGACTGTGGCTAGTTTGTAAGGCCCTGACGAACGTTATATCAAAGCCTCCAGTGACATCCATCTGAGCTTTTTTACTGTTTTGCCTGAATTTTTTTCCAAGAAAAACGCTCTTTCTCTGACTCCAAGCGCATAGAACCGCCAGAGCGGTTCCGTAACCAAGATCTCTATTCATAAGTAATCAGATGAGTTGAATGTCAGGCCTAGATCACGCGAAAAAGTTGATCATAGGTTTTTTGCGGTGATAATATAATGGTTTTGGTGATAAACTATGTTTATGGCGAAATTCGTAAATGGTCACTTTTCTTGGGCTTCCGATCCTTTCCAATTTCATTCTATAGCAAAACGGCCCTTCTAATGGGGTTTAAAAAAGCTGGAAAAACAAAATTGGGTTGCAAAATTTTTTTGCCATAAAACATTCTTTCTCTCGAGCGTAAACAGAAAATTTCATATTGACATTACCGGTGATATAGCAGTAAGAAAGCAAAATCTTAAAAAAACGCTGTTTGATGGTTTTTTCATTAACAAAGCTTCTAACAACTGTGGCTAGTTTGTTAGGCCCTGATAAACGTCATATCAAAGCCTCCAGTGACATCCATCTGAGCTTTTTTATTGTTTTACCTGAGTTTTTTTTTTAAGAAAAACGCTCTTTCTCTGACTCCAAGCACATAGAACCACCACAACGGTTCCGTTACCACGATCTCTAATCATAATAAGTCAGATGAGTTGAATGAAAGGCCTAGATTACGCGAAACAGTTGATCATAGGTTTTTTGTGTTGATAATTTAATGGTTTTTGGTGATAAACTATGTTTATGGCGAAATTCGTAAATGGTCACTTTTCTTGGGCTTCCGATCCTTTCCAAAATCATTCTATAGCGAAACGGCACTTCTATTGAGTTTTAAAAAAAGTTGGAAAAATAAAATTGGGGTGCAAACTTTTTTTTGCCAAAAAACATTTTTTTTTTCGGGCGTAGACAGAAAATTTCATATTGACATTACAGGTGATATAGCAGTAAGAAAACAAAATCTTATAAAAAACATTGTTTGATGGTTTTTTTAACAATACAGCTTTAAAAGACTTTGGCTAGTTTGTTAGGCCCTGATAAACGTCATATCGAAGCCTCCGGTGACATCCATCTGAGCTTTTTTTTGTTTTAACTGATTTTTTTTTCAAGAAAAACCCTGTTTCTCTGACTCCAAGCATATAAAACCACCACAACGGTTCCGTAACCACTATCTTTATTCATAAGTAGCCAGATAAGTTGAATGCCAGGCCTAGATCACGCGAAAAAGTTGATCATAGTTTTTATGTGGTGATAATATAACGGTTTCTGGTGATGTACTATGTTTATGGCGAAATTCGCAATTGGTCACTCTTCTTGGGCTTCCGATCCTTTCCAAAATCATTCTATAGCAAAACGGAACTTCTACTGAGGATAACAGAAAACTGGAATAATAAAATTGGTGTGCAAAATTTTTTGCCATAAAACATTTTTTCTCTCGTGCCTAAACAAAAAATTTCATATTGACCTTACCGGTGATATAGCAGTAAGAAAACAAAATCTTATAAAAAACGTTGTATGATGGTTTTTTTATTAAGACAGCTTTTGATGACTGTGGCTAGTTTGATAGGCCCTGATAAACGTCATATTGAAGCCTCCAGTGACATCCATCTGAGCTTTTTTATTGTTTTAACTGATTTTTTTTTCAAGAAAAACGCTGTTTCTCTGACTCCAAGCACGTAGAACCACCACAATGGTTCCGTAACCACGATCTTTATTCATAAGTAGCCAGATGAGTTGAATGAAAGGCCTAGATCAAGCGAAAAAGTTGATCATAGTTTTTATGTGGTGATAATATAACGGTTTCTGGTGATATACTATGTTTATGGCGGAATTCGTAATTGGTCACTTTTCTTGGGCTTCAGATCCTTTCCAAAATGACTCTATAGCAAAACGGCACTTCTACTGGGGTTTAGAAAAAGCTGGAATAATAAAATTGGGGTGCAAATTTTTTTTTGCCATAAAACATTTTTTCTCTCGGGCCTAAACACAAAATCTCATGTTGACCTTACGGGTGATATAGCAGTAAGAAAACAAAATCTGATGAAAAACGTTGCTTGATGGATTTTTTATTAATACGGCTTTTAATGACTGTGGCTGGTTTGTTAGGCCCTGATAAACGTCATATTGAAGCCTCCAGTGACATCCATCTGAGCTTTTTTATTGTTTTAACTGATTTTTTTTTCAAGAAAAACGCTGTTTCTCTGACTCCAAGCACATAGAACCACCACAACGGTTCCGTTACCACGATCTCTAATCATAATAAGTCAGATGAGTTGAATGAAAGGCCTAGATTACGCGAAAAAGTTGATCATAGGTTTTTTGCGGTGATAATATAATGGTTTTGGTGATAAACTATGTTTATGGCGAAATTCGTAAATGGTCACTTTTCTTGGGCTTCCGATCCTTTCCAATTTCATTCAATAGCAAAACGGCCCTTCTAATGGGGTTTAAAAAAGCTGGAAAAACAAAATTGGGTTGCAAAATTTTTTTGCCATAAAACATTCTTTCTCTCGAGCGTAAACAGAAAATTTCATATTGACATTACAGGTGATATAGCAGTAAGAAAACAAAATCTTATAAAAAACATTGTTTGATGGTTTTTTTAATAATACAGCTTTTAAAGACTTTGGCTAGTTTGTTAGGCCCTGATAAACGTCATATTGAAGCCTCCAGTGACATCCATCTGAGCTTTTTTATTGTTTTAACTGATTTTTTTTTCAAGAAAAACCCTGTTTCTCTGACTCCAAGCATATAAAACCATCACAACGGTTCCGTAACCACTATCTTTATTCATAAGTAGCCAGATAAGTTGAATGCCAGGCCTAGATCACGCGAAAAAGTTGATCATAGTTTTTATGTGGTGATAATATAACGGTTTCTGGTGATATACTATGTTTATGGCGAAATTCGCAATTGGTCACTCTTCTTGGGCTTCCGATCCTTTCCAAAATCATTCTATAGCAAAACGGAACTTCTACTGAGGATAACAGAAAACTGGAATAATAAAATTGGTGTGCAAAATTTTTGCCATAAAACATTTTTTCTCTCGGGCCTAAACAAAAAATTTCATATTGACCTTACCGGTGATATAGCAGTAAGAAAACAAAATCTTATAAAAAACGTTGTATGATGGTTTTTTTATTAAGACAGCTTTTGATGACTGTGGCTAGTTTGATAGGCCCTGATAAACGTCATATTGAAGCCTCCAGTGACATCCATCTGAGCTTTTTTATTGTTTTAACTGATTTTTTTTCAAGAAAAACGCTGTTTCTCTGACTCCAAGCACGTAGAACCACCACAATGGTTCCGTAACCACGATCTTTAATCATAAGTAGCCAGATGAGTTGAATGAAAGGCCTAGATCAAGCGAAAAAGTTGATCATAGTTTTTATGTGGTGATAATATAAGGGATTTTTGGTGATATACTATGTTTATGGCGGAATTCGTAATTGGTCACTTTTCTTGGGCTTCAGATCCTTTCCAAAATGACTCTATAGCAAAACGGCACTTCTACTGGGGTTTAGAAAAAGCTGGAATAATAAAATTGGGGTGCAATTTTTTTTTGCCATAAAACATTTTTACTCTCGGGCCTAAACACAAAATCTCATGTTGACCTTACGGGTGATATAGCAGTAAGAAAACAAAATCTGATGAAAAACGTTGCTTGATGGATTTTTTATTAAAACGGCTTTTAATGACTGTGGCTAGTTTGTTAGGCCCTGATAAACGTCATATCAGAGGCCTCCAGTGACATCCATCTGAGCTTTTTTTTTATTGTTGTATCTGATTTTTTTTCAAGAAAAACGCTGTTTCTCTGACTCCAAGCACATACAACCACCACAACGGTTCCGTAACCACGATCTCTATTCATAAGTAGTCAGATGAGTTGTAAAACAGGCCTAGATTGCGCGAAAGTTGATCATAGGCTTTTTATGGTGATAATATAACGTTTTTTGGTGATTTACTATGTTTATGGCGAAATTCGTAAATGGTCACATTTCTTGAGCTTCCAGTCCTTTCCAAAATCATTCTATAACAGAACTGCACTTCTACTGAGGCTAAAAAAAGCTGGAAAACTGAAATGGGGTCCCATAAGGCAAAATAATTTTTGCCTTAAAACAATCATTGTCTCGGGCCTAAACGGAAAATTTCATTTTGACCTTTCCGGTGATAAGAATACAAAATATTATTTAAAAAATGTTGTTTGATGGTTTTCTCACACAAAATAGCTTTCAATGACTGTGGTTAGGTTGTTAGGATCTGATAAACGTCATATCAAAGCCTCCAGTAATATCCATCCAAGCTTTTATTTTGTTTTGTCTGACCTTTCCAAGAAAATCACTGCTTCTATGACTCGAAGCGCATGGAATCACAACATGGGTCCAATTATTTTAATCGCTAATTGTACATCAATATCTGATATATATCAGGGGTCTATTAGACCAAAAAAGATGACCATAAGTTCTTTGTGGCGACAACATAACGCTTTTCGATGGTATAATATGTACAAGGCGAAATTCGAAATTGTAACTCTTCTTTAACCTTGGAACCATTCCAAACTCATTCTATGGCAAATCGGCACTATTATTTTACCGGCAAGAAGTACCATGTGTTGTTTTTTTTGCGAAAACCATTTTTGGTTGTGCTAACACCGGTGTTTTCAGTTGTCTAACAAAGAAAATTGGCAAAAAACAATGTTCTGAAGCGTTATACCGTGACCACTGCTTCATATAATTAAAACTCAATAACATTGATACACAGTGAACAGTAAAAGACCAGTAGAAGTAATTTGTTTCATGATTTGATTGCATACAAAAGGTTTAAACGTCCAAGTTTTGAAGTTTCGGGAGTTCGGTTTAGTCAGCTCCAAACTCTCTGTTTTCAGTTTTTTCCCGTTTCTGCTCAATCATGGGTTGGAAAACAGTGTATCTAGCATTTTTTAGACCTCCACTTGGCCACCTAACATGCTGATGATAGCTGATTTGCGAATTTACAATTTATGAACTTTTCTTTGATTTTGAACGTTTTTTTTTTTTGCAAAAAGACAAACATTCAGTGAAATTGTAGTGCAGGGTCACGAAAACTTTTGAAAGAGTTGCATAGGTAGGAGTGACTCTTAGAATGGCCCGGACAATAAAAGTCCAGCCATTGAATTGCGTTGCAAAGGCTGGTATTGGTGATTAAGGGGGTTTTGATGGTACTGGATCGAGTAATTTTCGAAAATTTCGATGAAATTGAGTGCTTTTGAAAAGTACTCCGAAAGTACTGAACGGAATTGAGCTTGTGTGGTATCGTTGAACTCACCAAGAGCTCTTCTTTGTTTGAGCCACCGGTGAAGTGCGTAGTATTGGTCGCTGAGAAAATATTAACCCCTGAATTCAGGCAAAATGCTTAATTTTGACCCTCTTTTTCACCGCACGAATGGTACCTTTATATAAGCGGTTTTTGTAGATGTACAATAGCAATTTACAACCCTCGTCATCTCCACAGTTGAGCCCCATAAGTTTTCCTATGCGTTTTCTGAAGTTGTGTGGGTGAAATTTGACGATGTACGTCGCGATTCAGGTCAAATTTAGTCTATGTTACAAAACGGTATTTTTGAAATATCTCATTGTTGATTGAACCAATTTCTGTTCTGTTTGAAGATTATGACAGGTTATATATTGCTGTTGAAGGCCCAGGGGACCGCGTATAGGCTTTTGTGAACCAGAGTGTGATTTTTAGCCGGTATATGGGGCGCAATTTTCGACCCAAATAGTGATCTGTACCGAACCTGCGGAGATGGAAAAAGTATGTTAAAAAGGTACTTTTAGTGATGTTTATAGGTTATTTATAACGTCCACTATATGCAGTTACTCATGAACCATGGTTTTATGCAGGTTTTCAGGGATCTAGATGGTGTATTTTGCCGGTACAAGGGTCCTAACATCCGACCCTAATAGAGGGGGTACCTAACCTGCGGAGATGAAAAAAGTGTGTTAAAAATGTCTTTTTATTGTCGTCTATAGGCTATTTATAACCCCTATTATATGTAGTTACTCATGAACTATGGTTGTATGTAGGTTTTCTGTGATTTAGATGGTGTATTTTGCCGGTACAGGGGTCCTAACATCCGACCCTAATAGAGGGGGTACCTAACCTGCGGAGATGAAAAAAGTGTGTTAAAAATGTTTTTTTTAGTGTCGTCTATAGGCTATTTATAACCCCTATTATATGTAGTTACTCATGAACCATGGTTGTATGTAGGTTTTCGGGGATCTAGATGGTGTCTTTTGCCGGTACAGGGGTCCTAACATCCGACCCTAATAGAGGGGGTACCTAACCTGCGGAGATGAAAAAAGTGTGTTAAAAATGTCTTTTTATTGTCGTCTATAGGCTATTTATAACCCCTATTATATGTAGTTACTCATGAACTATGGTTGTATGTAGGTTTTCTGTGATTTAGATGGTGTATTTTGCCGGTACAGGGGTCCTAACATCCGACCCTAATAGAGGGGTACCTAAGCTGCGGAGATGAAAAAAGTGTGTTAAAAATGTAGCTCTAGTGTCGTCTATAGGCTATTTATAACCCCCATTATATGTAGTTACTCATGAACTATGGTTATATGTAGGTTTTCGTGGATCTAGATGGTGTATTTTGACTCCATAGGGGGTTGGGGGGTGGTAAGTGGCCTCATTTTGAGCGATGGTACAAAACACCAAATTTTTGATTAATATGTGAATAGTGAAGCAAATCTGGTTCTGTTTTATTCACCAGGCTCGTCGTGTAGTGTACTTCCAAACTGAGGGGGTCGCGCATCGACTACTGTTTGATATTTGGATGGTACTTTGGCCCCTATTTTGGCCTCAAAATTGTCGTATGTAACACAGCGGTGGAGGCGATTGAAATGTGTTTAAAATGTACTTACGGAGTTGTGTTTAGGCTATATAGACCCCTAATTATATGTAGTTTCTGGCAAGCTCAGTTTGTATACACGATTTCGGGCATCAAGATGATGAAATTTGCCTCTGTATAGCGGTACATGGCCATGCTTGTAGTATGGGGCCAACTCACTGCATTGAAAGCTGTTTGTAAATCGTTTACAGGTGTGTAGTACTGTTTGTAGAGGTTTGTAATAATGTTTCAAGGGTCCCCTATGAGTGTCACCCTCAGGGGTGATTTCTCTGATGTTTGACATACGTCATTTTCTTTGATCACATTTGTACTTTGGGTACTAGTACTGTTCCTTAAAATTTCCATATATCATCTTAGAGCGACCCCATTGTGGCTCTGTTTTTTATTTGAGCCTGTCTAATGATGTGTGTGTATACAGATAACAAAAGGGTTGCGTGTAATGTTTATTGAGATGTGTTGAAAAATAACCAAAACTTGGTCCACTTTTTTTTATTCAGTCAAAGGAAATTTGGTGTTCTTCCTTCTGGCTGACTTGTTCTTCACTGTCCCTCCGCTATTAATATTATTATTCTAGTACTATTATTGGTAGCGTATAGCTACTGGCTAATGGTATCCGCGCGGTGTTGGTTTGTTTTGGTTTTGATGTTGTTATCATTTTTAGTTTAGTATTTCTATTTCAGTTCTTGTTTGGTTTTGCTGCTCTTCTTCAGCTCTCTTCTGTCGCCTGCCTTCCTACATTCTATAGGTGAGAGCCCCCTTCTGTTTAGGCTAGCCGGTGAGCAAGGAAAAGATATTTTCGTTTGTTTAGTTGTGAAGAATTTGGACAAGGCCGAAAAGCAAAAAATTTCCGAAACCCGAAAAAATTATTTAAACCTTATTTGTGATTATATAGTGAGCGCATTTAATATTTGTCCTGCTTTTAGTCCTTCTTCCGTGTGCTAGGGGAGCCTAAGTGATAAATCCAAGTAGTTAATAGTGCAAATTTTTTTTTCAACGAAAAAATGTGGCTTGACCAAAGATCTTCATTTTTTTCATGTCTTGTAAAACTTATCAAAAAGCAAGTAGTCCATTCTTCTGAGAGTCCCACTTAAAACAGATGTGTCCATTGAGATACAGCGGAGGCATCCAATATGCCTTTGTGTAAAATCTGGACAAATCTTAAAAGCAACTTTAACCTATCTAATATACGAGAAATGAAAAACTTTGGTTAAGACAATTTTTTTTCGTCGAAAAGAAGCGTTTTTGTTATAGTAACAGTTTGGAATTATAGCTAAGTTTTTCCTCCCACACACAAAAAGTACTACAGGCGGTACAAGTTTTAAATGTGTTTAGTATATAATATCTTTAAAAAAATGTGCTCTTGTAAAAAAAAAAAATTAGTTCGGGTTGCGTTCAGAATGGAATAAAAATTAAAATGCGCTCTGTCAGGGACGCGTTTTTGTTTCCATCAAGAACAAAATTTTGAGAGTCATTTTGTTTTCTAGTCTTCACTGCCAATGAGGTAAGAATTGGGTTCTGTGTTTTATATTTAAATGACTCAAAAGTTTCTTCTCAATTTTAAATTATGCTCGAATCAAACTTTTTGCTCTAATCAGGCTCGCATCGAAAAATTTTTTTAGCAATGAGTCAACTTCCAGAGGCTACAAAAAAATCAGCCCGAATGATCGAAAAAGAGGCCGCTGCTCTCAATGTTTCCGACTGCGAATTGCCACCCAACTGGTTTTATTTGTTTTACTTCGAAATTGATGATAAATTTGGTAAAATTCTGGCAGATAGTCCAAGGTGGCCTTCGGACTATAAGAACTCCCAGAAGGTCTCTCTGATGTACGGAGATCAGGTTGATATTATCTGTTACGCTCCTGGAGGAAAAGCATTAGGAGAATTCAATTATCAAGTATATGAAAAGGATGTCAATAAATACCTGCGTGAATTATGTCAGTCTAACGGTGCTGCTGCGAGGGAGGAAGCTCACAATATAGGATGCGGTAGTTCTCAGGGCAGTAATCGAATTGACAGCAATCAAAATGATCGGCCAAGTTGCAGCCCGGAAATTGGTTTACCATCATCGCAAAGCCGACTTTTGATCGATAATGAGGCAGTTGCGGACGAACCACCCTTCGTTGACGCATTGGTAGAGGATTACTTCGGTTGCGCGGCAAAAAAGTCCAAGAAGTCAAAAACCCCAGCAGGAGGAGCAGCTTGTTCGTCATCAAGCCAATCGGATGAAATAAGAATTTATTTCAAAAAATCAAGTCTTCATGTGCTCTGACAGGGACACATGAAGTTTTTCTCCACAAAAATGATTTTTGACCAATGAGATTACTGCAAAACCACTTAGGATTACTTTTAGGATGTTAAGTAAACTGATGGCCAATGTGATTGTTAAGAAAATGTTTGTTGCTATCTCAAATCGACAAACTATTGGCTCTAGAAATTTTCAATAACTCTTAAATACTTTTTTGAAGGAGTTCGCTTGGGAGCGGTTCCAATTCGTTATGACAAAAATTGAGAAAAAGCTGGACGCCGCTACAGATGTGATGCGTTCATTGAAGACCTTTGGGAGGAAAGCCATGGATGAACTCAACCGGCTTCATGAAAATGCCGAGCAAAACAGAGATGACCCGATTGAAGAAAACGAACGCTCCTTCGAAGTTGAATCGCTGATGTATAATGGTGTTAATCTCTTGGGATTGGGTGGCAACACACCCCGTGAACGTGCTCTTCTTATTGCTAACAAAATTTGGACTCCCGAGGAAAGGAAAAAATACTGCATTGCTCCAAGGAAAATGCTCATAGGTGAGAGGGAACCAGCAGACGAGGAACGAACAGAAGTTTTTCGTAGCGCTTTGATGGGTGTTTTGAAAAACGATTTCAATGAGGTGAAATACCATGATATTCTCAGGTACGTAAACCAACAAGGTGTGGATATGCAACGAAAGCGAAAGACAGTTGGAAACGAAAATCGTAATCCTGAAACTGATTCTAGTCAAGAGGACGCTTAAAAGCTGTTACAATGAAATACGTGTGCTTGTGCTCTGTCAGGGGCACAAGAACATTTAAAAAACGGCTTGTTTCTGAAAGCAAAAAGGCTTTCTGGATTTTTTTCTTTTGTTCTATTTTGATGCCAGTTCTTTTGATTTCTTGTTTTATAACTGAAGATTTGAGCTCTCATATTTGTGCTGTTTTATTCAATTGCTGCGTGCCATTGGACAAAAGTACAAAAACTTTTCTCATGGGGCTAGTTTTCATTTTGATTTTGGGACCATAAAACAAATATGACCTACTTGTTTTGCGGCCAACTTTCCTATTGTTCTGATGTATGCTTTATTCAATTTTTGAGAGGCCACCTAATTATCGTTTGAATTTTTTGCATGAATCATCTCGCGCATTAATAAAATAATAGCTTGGCGAACGTTTTTAACAGCTCTCGATCAAAAGTGAAGGCAACTGAATTTGTCGTGCGTGTCTATAGAGGAATTTTAGGTTTGCTCAAAATGTGATTTTTTTCAGAATAAATTGAAAAGTTGAAAAATGCCTGGTCAAAACCAACCCCGGTTTCGCCCGAATAGAAACGCCGTCAATGTTCTTAAGAGAATTGAAGAGGCACTAAGACAATTAGACATGGCTCAGATGGATGCAGTCAACTTTTTGCTTTGGGCTGCAAAATCATTGAGAAAAATTGTAAGTTTTTTTTTAAATTGCTTTCAAACAAAGGTTGTAGCAATTATATTAGCCCTGTTGGTCTTTTTGTGCTTTTTTTCCTGGACTGATGTTTTGCGTGAACGATCGAACTTTATGAGCAATTGATAAAGCAATCCCCGTGTGCACCCCTCTACTGGATATCCGGCCACGAACCCTTTCGGTTGAAACCTGTCACTTGAGAGCAATTAAGCTGACCGTAGTTGGCTACGTTTAAAACTAAAATTATTCTTTTTTGTCATAGAACGTTAAACAGAGTCAAAAACAACGGAAAAACTCGAATAATCGGCTGATGTATAAAAATCGAAATCTCTTGGCCTACAGTGGTGCAAGCGATGACTACTCAGGGTACGGCAGGTTTTTAACGAGGTGCATCCTATCAAAAGAGGAACGAAAAATAACTTGCTGGTTTGCACAACGATCGGTCAGGGATGGATGCGTACCAGCCTCTGAGGAAGATGAAAGTTATTTTCGAGGTTGAAATTTTTCGAACTTCAGTTTTTTTTCGGAGTTTTTAATTTTTTTTACTTACGACATAAATTTTATAAGCAGTCAGACGGTTCTGTGGGGACAGCCTCTATGCCCTGAGACGTGTAAAGGATGCTGCCAATGCGTACGGCATTCATGAAAGAAAGCAACGGTTCGGCTAAAGCAAAGATGATGCATGAAACATGAACTGAATTACGAAACTGATTTTAGGTTGTTAAGAAACGAGAAAATAAATGGCGCTCTGACAGGACGCTAATAAAGTTTCTTTTTTGGCTAAGTTACTCCTCTTGTTTCAAAATATAATGTCAATCTAATTGAATTTTCTTAATATTTTTTAATGTCATGAGGCTTTAAAGAATCTCAGGAAAAATTGTTTTATCCCTCTCCCAATAAAATTCTAGCTTATCTGACTAATTTAACTATGCGTTTTAAGATTCATGGCACAGGGATTGTTCAATTACTATTTCACAGCCTCCAAAAACTTTTCCAAGTCCATTGTGACGTGGAAACAGCTAGCTAGGGTTGATCAACATCTAATTTCTAAGTGGGTGGACACAGAAACTGTTTCATCGCATAAGATTCTCATAGAGGGTGAGGAAGTACACAACGATGACATCACCTCAATGCATAAGTTCCTTGACGACGAGTACGGCAAAAGTATGCTCTCGGTTGAATACAAAATTGTAAGTTACTTACTAAATGAGGACTACGTTCAATTAGGTCTGTATACGAAAACTGATATTCAAAAGGTGAAGTAGTAAATGGTGTCATGGGATTTCTGGCAGAAATTACTGATGCGGAGATAATACCAGGTTTTAATGACGTGTCAGTTTTATGCAGTAAAATGAGAGATGAGCAATGGCTTATGCTAGGTCCAATTTCTTTCATTAATGCCTCTTGTAGGTCGAACGTCGAATACAGACAAAAAGGTAGATTAGTGGTTTGCGTTGCCACAAAGAATATTAGCACGGGCGATGAATTAACTGTTTTTTACAATCGTCATCATTTTGGCAAGTTTAACATCAATTGTCTCAGCCCCTACAAAAGCGAGCATGGTGACCCTTGTCCAAACGATCCCGAGCCGGTAAGAAAACGCAAAAAAATAACCGAACAGTTAATTACGACACCAAGTTTCTCCTCTTTAGAATCGTCTATTCCCGAAACTCCAATAATAAGAATTGTACTTGAAAAACTGCCCCCTAGACGCGCGCTATACGAAATTTTGAGTTCTTCAAATGTTGATCAGGAATCTTACTTGAGCTATAACAGTTTTTTTAGGAAAATTGATCAACCCCTAAGCCCCCAAAAAATAAGTACACCTGTTTGCTGCGACCCGATCAAGTTCGTCTCCGAGAGGTCTTTCTGTTTCTCCGCAGCCGCCTCAAGATCAAACTCTTTCGAACGTTTTTGGTACTCCTATAATGTTAGGCAATTTTGAAACAGAAAATGTTGAAGAAAGAAACATTCAAACCCAGTTCAATAACGGTAATGCAATCTTTAGTGCTTTTCAGGTGCAGGAGGAAGGAACAGAGTTGTTCGAGGGAGCCAGCTTTTCAACTGAAAGCTTCATGAAGGACTTTGAAGCTTTGTCTGATAAGCATAAGCTACCAAAAATTGCAAAAAATGATTTGTTGAAGCTTTTTGCTAAGGCACTTCCAGTACCTAATAATCTTTCCGCTAAACTCTCTATGCCATTTTTACCAGCCCTTACATCTAATGTGTATGAAAGTGGTAAGTTTGTTTGTGTGGACCTGAAAACGCAGCTCGAGAAAATTTTAATCCGAAATTCGACTTATATTTTGAAGTCTTGGCAAGACGATTATCACTGGTTTACTCAATGGGAGAACTTCAAAAGTAATGAGTTACAATTAGTTTTAAATGTAGACGGTGCATCAGTTTTCAAGTCATCTAAACTATCTGTTTGGCCGACTTGGGTTCAAGTTTTCAATTTGCCCCCAAAACTAAGGGGTGCTTTTTCAAATCTTTCTCTCCTAGGTCTTTGGCATGGAAGATCAAAACCACTTTTTGATAAGCTTTTACCCCTAATTGTGTTTGAAATCGAGTCTTTGTGCGAGCCAATTATGCTCATTGAGCGTTTAGGAACTATCAGTTTTCGGATCAGAACCATTGTGGCAGACATGTCAGCGACGGCAAGTGTTTTATGTATGAATCAATTTAACGGCTACTCTTCATGTCCTCATTGTTTCATAAAAGGCTTTTGGCAAAATTATAGGATGCTTTTTTCCGTGACAAAACCCTTCAAACTTCGCGAAAATAAGGATTTCAAAGCCTGCGGTTGGGCAGCTGAGCGAGATGGCGATATCAAATGTGGCATTAAGTCTTCAACCCCCCTCAATAGTATCTTAGATTTACCTTGGGCTTGTCCAATTGATCCAATGCACCAAATTTTTCTGCGTACAGGTAAAGTTTTGACGAAAGTGCTTGTATCTTTAGCTAAGTCAAAATTGAAGGAAGCAAATAACTTATTGATGCAAGTTAAAGTACCTTTCGATATTTTGCACCGAATAAAGTCTTTAGATGAGATCAAGTTCTGGAAAGCTTTCGATCTCAAATTGTTTTTTTTTCATGTGGGACCTCTTGTTTTTAGAAAAATTCCCGTCCGTAGGGTTTTATATAAAAGCTTCTGCGTGCTCAGCACAGCCATGAGACTGCTCTCTGAACAAACGGCAACCGAAGCTCACATTAAGTCAGCAGATGTGCTCATAACTCTTTTTTTCAGTAATTTTGTAGAATTTTACGGAGCGGATTCGCAGTCATTCAACTTTCATACAATGCGACACTTATGTGAACAGGTTAAGCGCAACGGACCCCTTTGGCTTTTTTCGGCCTTTTGTTTCGAGTCTGCAAATCACAACCTTCTAAGTGCTGTTCAAGGGACAATTAAAGAACCAGAGGCTATAGTTCAACACTTTATTAAGCACCAAGCTGCGATTAATTGCACTACTAATAATCAAGCTGAAAAATATCTCAAGGGGCTGACAACGGTAGACGACGAGACTCTACGTTTTTGCGATAATAAGAATATTTCCTCTTTTTTTTCTAGGTTTATCAATAAAAGTGGTCAATGTTTTGGCTCGCTATCCTATTCCAGACTTAACAATAACTTGGGAGAATGCGTAATTCAATTAGACGACGGTCGTTTCTTTCGTGTTAGTACGTACTGTTCAATTTCTGATGTGTCATATGCTGTTGGTAGACCTGCTACTAGTGCCCGCGATTTAAATTTGACTGGTACTTCTGATAATTTTGGCCTAATATACGAAATTTTTGGTTTAGGGTCTATGGAAATGGTTCCCACCTGTATCTTAAAGCACAAGACTCTAGTTTTTGTTGAGCAAAATTTTCTCATCGTGAGTGTCATAAGAGAATGATTCGAGCATAATTGAGATGAAGAAACTTTTTTTGTTTTGTTATTGAATGAAAGCTTCTGTACGTAGTTTGCGTTTAAATAATCACAAAAAATCAAGCTGCGCTGTCAGGGCCAGCTTGGAAAAAAAATGTATTCAATCGAAGCGTGTTTTAGTCCACCAATCGTTATAGTCGGGGACAGCAACCTGGTGAGGATTCAAAACGAACTTGAAAATGATGTTGTTCTCCGGCCCTATAAAATCACTCTTCATTGCAGACCCGGCTTCCGAGCTGCCTTTTTGAACGGCGAAGATTTAGTGTTTTGTGCCAATTTCACCCATTGCATACTTCTATTAGGAAACAATGACATCTCACAACACCCTAACAAACCTTGGCTGACCCCTGAAACTCCTTTAAAAACTGCTGCTATGCTGTGTGGCTTCGCAAAGAGAGTACAAGAAAAATCTGTCGAAGTTAAAGTTGTCGGTCTTTTAAATCGGCCAGATACGGAATACGAGCCCATACGACAGACTTAAATTTTTCTTCAAAACTTTATGCAAACTGATTACGTTGGTCCTCGTTATGTGAGGCCTATTCATTTTCTTAAAGCAAACATTCCATATGATTTGGCGCATTTGAATGAGGACGGCAAAAAGCGAGTGCTCGCTCTGTTCCTCAGTATATTGACCACCAGATTTGAAGTTCACCTCTAGTGTTCATGTTCTGAAAAGTTATGGTAACGTAAGAAATTGGTTGTTGATTGATTAGGTGCTCTCTCGGAATGCTAGATCTTAACAATTCAGTTTCTTGAACCAACATTTTTCAAAATTTTTGTTGTCCTATAATAAAAATTTTTGTAAAATACAAAGAAAAAATAGTTGACAGAAAAAAAATAAAACAAAAAAAACTTGTTTCTCTTTCAATCCTTCTGTTCCTAAAATTGTTTTCAAGAAGAAAGCAAAAAATGAAAACAGTTAAAAAATCAGTAAAAAGCAAAAATAAATGTTTAATTCGGAACATAAAATAACTACCCAAAAATTAATTTGGTCTTATTACAGAGCGTACTTTAATGAACGAAAATTGAAAATTCTCTTGCTTTCTCAAATATTGTTTCGAAGAGCATGCTGGTTTTGAGCACGGTAGGAAAAAAACAACTGCAATTTTTAAATGAAAAATGTGCTCTGACAGGGACACATAGATACTGACAATTGAAATTTTTTAACTGCAGATAAATGAAAACGACAAGTACTCAAGTTTTTGCAAAAGTTGGTACAAAACATTAGGTACAGAAAATATTTTAAATTATGCAATAAAAAAAATCTTAAGTTGAAAAATGTTAAGCCATTTTTTTGCCGATGTGCTCTTCAAATTTATCCAATGAGAATGACCAAAGATGATCATAAAGTCTCAATGATAAAAGTTGTGCTGCAGCATTGATATCACGTAAACTTGCAGAAATGTTCTTGCGCAAGTTTTCAAACTTTTAAAATGCAATACGGTGTTGAAAAAAAAACGATAATAATAATCTGTGTGATCTGGCAGGGACACATAGATTACTTTAAAAAAGAAATTGACTCTTGCTGCTTTTGGTTTTCATGTTTATGTACACGAATTGGTGAAGGAAATTCTATGAGGCGGAGACCGACCACCCTAAGTATACAAAAAAGTCGATGTCTTCTGCATGGACGTCGCGTCTTCGGTTTGGGCGGTAAGCTGTGTCGTTCCTCCTTTTCCTGTTTTCGGGAACTCTTAGTGCCCTCCGCTTTTTGCGCGATGCTTAGGCTTTGCTTTGTTTTGGGCACGTGCTTTGCCCCTTTTTGCTTGCGCCACTTAGGATTAAGGTTTTGCGTTGCTCTTTGTACCCCCTCCCATCTAAGGTTTTTGGCGCAGGCCTTAAGTGTTGCTTTGCCGGGCTTTGCTTTTGCCCATAGTGTGCTAAGGTTAGGGTGGGTGGTCTCTCCTTTGCCCACGCCGATTTAGGAGCTAGGTTTTTTGCGGTTCCGTTTCGCTTTTCCCTCCCCACTTGGGTTCCGGCGCGGCCTTTAGGTGTTTCTGGCTGGGCTTTGCTTTGGACTGGTGTGCTCTGGCTCAGTTTTGGGGGGGGGGTACCATTGTGCTTAGGTGCTTGGGATTTCTTTGCTGTTCTGTGTTGTTCAGTTTTCTCTTTTTCTGCAGGTTTCGGTGACACCCGAGGACGAGGAGACAACACGAGTAGGGCCTGGTGAGGTCCAGTTTGGGGGCTGGCTGGTGTGCACGAGGGACTCCTCACTTCTGTTTGGTAAGTTCTGCCGCAGCTTTTTTTTGCGCGCTGCTTAGGCTTTGCTTTGTGGGCACGTGCTTTGCCCTTTTTGCCTGCGCCACGTAGGACTAAGGTTTTGCGTTGCTCTTTATAACCCCTCCCATCTAGGATTTTTGGCGCAGGCCTTAGGTGTTGCTTTGCCGGGCTTTGCTTTTGCCCATAGTGTGCATAGGTTAGGGTGGGTGGTCTCTCCTTTGCCCGCGCCGATTTAGGAGCTAGGTTTTTTGCGCTTCCGTTTCGCTTTTCCGTGCCCACTTAGGTTCCGGCGCGGGTTTTAGGTGTTTCTTGCTGGGCTTTGCTTTGCCCTGGTGTGCTTTGGCTCGGTTTGGAGGGAGGGGTGTACCCTTGCGCTTAGGCGCTTGGGATTTCTTTGATGTTGTGTGTTGTTCAGTTTTCTCTTTTTCTGCAGGATTCGGTGACACCCGAGGTTGAGGAGACGACACCCGAGGAGCCCTGGGTGGTGGAGACGACCTTTGGTGTTGGTGGTGGAGTCGTCACCTCTTCTGCATGGACTTCGCGTCTTCGGTTTGGTCGGTAAGCTGTGTCGTTCCCCCTTTGCCTGTTTTCGGGCACTCTTAGTGCTCTCCGCTTTTTGCGTGCTGCTTAGGCTTTGCTTTGTTTTGGGCACGTGCTTTGCCCTTTTTGCCTGCGCCACTTAGGATTAAGGTTTTTGGTTGCTCTTTGTACTCCCTCCCATCTAGGCTTTTTGGCGCAGGCCTTAGGTGTTGCTTTGCCGGGCTTTGCTTTTGCCCATAGTGTGCTTAGGTTAGGGTGGGTGGTCTCTCCTGTGCCCGCGCCGATCTAGGAGCTAGGTTTTTCGCGCTTCCGTTTCACTTTTCCCTCCCCACTTAGGTTCCGGCGCGGGCTTTAGGTGTCTCTTGCTGGGCTTTGCTTTGCCCTGGTGTGCTTTGGCTCGGTTTGGGGGGGAAACCCTTGCGCTTAGGCGCTTGGGATTTCTTTGCTGTTCTGTGTTGTTCAGTTTTCTCTTTTTCTGCAGGATTCGGTGACACCCGAGGACGAGGAGACGACACCCGGGGAGCCCTGGGTGGTGGAGACGACCTTTGGTGTTTGTGGTGGAGTCGTCACCCCTTCTGCATGGACTTTGCGTCTTCGGTTTGGTCGGTAAGCTGTGTCGTTCCCCCCCCCCTCTTCCTGTTTCCGGGCACTCTTAGTGCTCTCCGTTTTGTGCGCGCTGCTTAAGCTTTGCTTTGTTTTGGGCACGTGCTTTGCCCTGTTTGCTTGCGCCACTTAGGATTAAGGTTTTGCGTTGCCCTTTGTACCCCCTCCCATCTAAGCTTTTTGGCGCAGGCCTTAGGTGTTGGTTATTCTTGACCTGGCAAATTTTTGGTAATGATACTGTTAGCATCTAGGGGCAAAAGCTACGGCTAATAGAATGTCAATCAATTATCTCAGTTATTTCCGTTTAAACGTTGTTTTTTGTTATCTCAGATCTATCCAAATTAAACTGACAAAATCTTGGAAACTTTATCTCTGTGGTTGCAATCTCTTCGAGAAGGGACTGCTTCCATTAGCCTTTCCTTGAAACAATTATCAAGTAAGAGAGTACATATTGCCCTTATGACATTTATAATTGTTCACTTTTTATATTTGTTTACTTTTTATCTAATAATAATAATAATAAATTGTTTACGGATTACGCATGATGCAACAGGGCATTTACATAATTTATTTATTTTCAAATGTCATATGCGCTCCGAAAGGACACCACTGACCCCTATGGATCGTTTTCAGCCGCCTTTGTGAGGAATCTAAACAAAAGAGTTTGTTGGGTTTATGCAGGGAAAAGGGCTTACTATGTGTCTAAAAAAGTTTCAACTAAAACCAAAACACAATTCTTGGAGTTAAACGGCAGTAAACAGCTTGCAAATATCGATGGCTTCAATCAACCAAAAATATAGTTTTTTATGTCCAAAGAGCCAATGACATAGTTTTTAAGGAAACATGTGGCAAAAATTTTAGCCTGTTTTTCCTTCATTATTCTCAGGCTTTTGAAAAAGTTGGATCTAAACCAACAAGCTTGCAAGCAGTTGCATAGTTTTCACAACCTCACTTTGATTGAGCAGTTACTTAGTTTAGTGTAACTAGCTTTAAGTTGTTTTTTTTTGTTTTTTTCTCATCTCATCAATTTTACTCAGCTCTTTTTCTTCGATTGCTTTTTTCAATTGTTCGACATTGCATTCTTTTCGTATCATTTTTATCAGCAATTTTAGCAGTTCGTAAATTTGAAGTTCTTGTGTGCTGTAAATGTTGTTCTCTTCACGAATTGTTGTAGTTGACTCAATTTTTTTTTTTAATTTTTCTCAGCAGTCTGTTTACTTTGTTATCAATAGGCTGTAGAATACTTTTTGTCGTTGACCCATAAGCTAGGACTCCGTATTGTATGATTGGCTGTACATATGTCTTATAGACTCTTATCATTTGCGATACTTTTAGGAATTTCCTCAGCCGATAAAACATAGCAGTTCAATAACCGGTTCAATTTCTTCTGGATAATATTGCTATGTTCGAAAAAGTTTAAGCGTTGATCTAGAATGATGCCTAAATACTTGAAATTTTTCACATTTTCTTTTTTTTCCGCATAAAGTGAGAAGCCGTCTTCACTGGCTTTCTTTTGTCTGAAAGACATTGTCTTTGCTTTTTTGATATTTTATCTTATTTTGCTCTATTGTCTTTGTTATTTTTGATATTTTATCTTATTTTGCTCTAGTCAGTGTAAACCATTGTTCAAAGCCAATTGATGCTTGCTATCTATCACTTTTGGCGTTCCAATGGTTTTTATAGCCGTATCGTCAGCAAAAAGATAATCTGTACTGTTTTCATGTTTACATGAAATGACATTGATATAAAGAATGAACAGCAGCGGTCCAAGGATGGAACCTTGCGGTACTCCAAACGACACTTCTCTAGATTTTGAAGCTTTTCCATTTAATTGTACACTGGTGTTCTATCGTGAAGAAATGAAGCTATTATGCTCAAAGTTTTACCCCTCAAACCATAATCTGAATATTTCTCTAGGAGAATGCGATGGTCGACAGTATCACATGCTTTTTTCAAGTCCAGAAAAAAAACCTCGATTTCATTTGCTTTACTTTGTTTATTCACTCTGATGTCCTCTAACAAGGAAACAATTGCGTCGGTAGTGTTGTGGTTTGACCTAAACCCAAACTGATTAACTTCCAGTATCTTGAATTTTTCTATACAGTTTTTAATTCTATCGAAAATTAGGAATTTAAATATTTTGCCAATGATAGGTAACAAAGAGATTGGTCTGTATTTCTCTGGTCTGCTCTTGTCTCCTTCCCTATGGAGTGGTGTTACGGATGCTATTTTAAAAGACTTCGGAAAATTTCCCTCCTTGATGCATTTATTGAAAAGCATCGTCAGAAACGGCGAAACACCTGCCGATACAGCTCTGATATAGACGTAGTTCAAATTATAGCAATCGGTGCTGTACTTTTTTTAAGTCTTAGCGATAGCGGCAGTAACTTCTTTTTCGTCAATTGTCCTGAAAAACATAGAATTTATTTGTTTTGCTCTTTTTGTCAGTTTCGGTGAAGGAAAATTTACAGCTAAGTTTGCTCCTATAGTAGCAAAAAATTATTGAAATTATCAAGATCATCAACAGCGTTCTCTTCTACTGGTTCTTCATCTCCATTGATATTGACTGCTTCGTTTCCAAACTGAAAAAATTTCCTATTTCTGTTTCCAGCTTCTGTCATCATTTGCTTTTCATAAAATTCTAACATCTTTCCTTGTATTTTTTTCCTTAACAATTTGGATTGCTTTTCGTACGCTTCCTTATCACTTTGGGATTGTGTCGTTAAGTAACGCTTCCAGTGTTGGCTTTTTTAGCTGAGTACTTTTTATTTCTCTGTCAATCCCGTCTTTCTTGGCGCCTTGTTTTGATGGCTTTAGTATTTATCTGCCCGCGAGAAATCAATTTATTTTTGGACAGAGGAAAAAATCGAAAGATCACAGAAGTCAATCAAAACAAAATGTTGAGTTAGTGTACTAAGTTTTTGTAAGTTCCTCTACTCTCTACCGAGACAGTGGCGTTTGTTTTGTGGCGATAGTTTTTCGACGCTGTTGCGGTCAGTTGATTGTCTTTGACGGCATCTAAGTTGTCCAACTCTTCAACTTCTTGTATTTTGACAAAATTAGTTTTTTCGTTTCCATCATGAACCAAGACTGAGACAACACAATTGTTGGTGCTCGTAATCACGTCTCGCTTGTGTGCCTCGTTACGTATTTCCTGTTCACATTGAGGCAGCGACTTGTTCATGTATAAATTTAGCTTGTTCATAAATTTTTTTTGTTTCGTAGACTCCGTCTTTTTGTTTCTCATCTCCGTTTCAGCAAACAATTACGTTTCTTGCTTTCATCACCAATCCCAAATACATTATCAAATTTTTGGAAATTGAAATTTGTGGCAAAACTTGAGCAAAAGATGAATTTAAACAATATTTTGTAGCCATGTGAAAAAGGTTAGAGACTCATTTCAGTGTAATACAA
>NC_134480.1:28402788-28430288 GCF_964194025.1 Convolutriloba macropyga | reverse complement strand
TCATCACAATCGTGTTCCCTCAGAGCTTCCTATCGTTTGCTAGAGCTAAGTTTAAGGAGTCATTGTCCATTTCTAACTCTTCGAATGTGTCGGCATTGCAAAATTTATCAAAAAAAATGTAGTAAAGCTCCAGCATACGTAATTTTGCGTACTGAAGTATAAAAAAAGCCGACACAGTATTAATCAAGCACATTATAAGCAACTTTAAACACAACAAAGAGCGCCCACAATTTGAAAATTAATTAAATAGTTTACAAGTTCAGGGGTACAGTATGAATTCCGTCAGATAACTTTTTTCGTTTAGGATAAAAATATGAGAGTCCTTTTTTTTTGTTCATAGGTAGCGACGCAGTGGTTGATTGTTCGAAATGCTCTATTTGTAGATGTCATATCGATGATTTCTTCCATCACTCGCCGATACTTTTCCAAAGAACCATCTCCGGTCTCTTCCAATGTTCGTTTGTTTAGTCCTTTGCTGCTGAGTTTGTACTGATCTGATTTGGCATCGTAGCAACAATTAATTTTGCTACAGAGACAAATCATTTCAGTACATCTAAATTCTTCTTTGAACAGACCTGGTTCACGCTTATCGTGCTTTTTATGTTTATCACAACAAGTTCTAGGGAAGAAGTTTTCACAGCCTCAACTTTGAAAGAATCATCACAATCTTGTTCCCTCAGAGCTTCCTACCGTGTGCTAGAGCTAAGTTTAAGAAGTCATTGTCCATTTCTAACTCTTCGAATGTGTCGACACTGCAAAATTTATCAAAAAAATTGTAGTAAAGCTCCAGCATACGTAATTTTGCGTACTGAAGTATAAAAAAAGCCGACACAGTATTAATCAAGCATATTATAAGCAATTTTAAACACAACAAAGAATGCCCACAATTTGAAAATTAATTAAATAGTTTACAAGTTCAGGGGTACAATATGAATTCCGTCAGATAACTTTTTTCGTTTAGGATAAAATTATGAGAGTCCTTTCTTTTTTTTGTTCATAGGTAGCGACGCAGTGGTTGATTGTTCGAAATGCTCTATTTGTAGATGTCAAATTGATGATTTCTTCCATCACTTGCCGATACTTTTCCAAAGAACCATCTCCGGTTTCTTCCAATGTTCGTTTGTTTAGTCCTTTGCTGCTGAGTTTGTACTGATCTGATTTGGCATCGTAGCAACAATTAATTTTGCTACAGAGACAAATCATTTCAGTACATCTAAATTCTTCTTTGAACAGACCTGGTTCACGCTTATCGTGCTTTTTATGTTTATCACAACAAGTTCTGGGAAGAAGTTTTGTACAGCGTCAGCTTTGAAAGAATCATCACAATCGTGTTCCCTCAGAGCTTCCTATCGTGTTCTAGAGCTAAGTTTAAGGAGTCATTGTCCATTTCTAACTCTTCGAATGTGTCGGCATTGCAAAATTTATCAAAAAAATTGTAGTAAAGCTCCAGCATACGTAATTTTGCGTACTGAAGTATAAAAAAGCCGACTATTATCGGTTCGCGGTGCTCAATTTTTTATTTTACAAGTTCAACTTCGTATAGTTCTTTCGACACACTGATAAGTCTCTTAAACAGTTTCCCATTGATAGCTTTGTGTGTCTGTTCATCGTTCACGTATTTTTTCTCTGTATGTCTGCTTCTGTCCATGATTTGGTAACCATAGGAACTATTCCCTAACAATTTCATTGTTTCTGCTACAACGCTTGATTCAAGATTTTCATTGCCAGCTCTTCATGCATCAACAACTGATTGAACAAAATTGCTGATTCATTTTTGAGTGTGTACTGAACGAAGCGATAAATTTTGGTGCATGTCAGCCCAAGACTAAGGTAAAAGTTGAATAAAGGTGTTATGACTGTTCGATTCTCCAACTTGAAGCTCGAAATCAACATGGGTTGCGGTTGCTTGAGTAAATCGTTATCAATTACATAATCCCTCTTATAATCACCAACATCTGCTCGACTAACATTAAAGTTTTTAAAGATTGGTGGAAAATTCGAGAACTTGTATTTCAACCCATCTGGAACTTTGTGATCACACTGAACGTAACCAAACACTTTATCATCTCTTATCTCAGCAAGTAGAGATTCGTGAGTCCGAGGTAGCATGAATGGGAAATTGTTTCTCACGTCAATACGTGAAATTTTACAGATTTGTCACCTTTGAGAGTTTCCCACCAGTTACATTCCCATATCTCAACAACTTTATATCCTTTGTTCCATTGTCTCGTCTTAGTTCATCATATTCCCATTTCTTGAGCCCTCTCTGAGTCTCTTCCTCTGACATTCTTGTTCTCGCTTCCTGCTATGCACAAAAATGAAAGTATCAACCCACTGCTTCAAATATGGTTTTACAGTGAGCACAAAATCCGTCTACATTAAAACAATCAATCTTTTTCTAGTTCTGGTTGTGTAGTAACTTTCAAAAGTGCAGTTAGGGCGCTGAGATTGTAGGTACAACATAACCTTGTTCTCAAATTTCCTCGATTTATTTTGCCTAGCTTTAAACTTCTGAGAGTCTGAAACAAACTCCCATCTAGTTTAAAACCCAGTGGGCATTTCTTGACACATTGAGAAAGGGTAAAGTTGACTGGCGTCTATACCCACAATTGATTTGCAAACAGAGTTTCAAAGTTATGTTTGATCCACAACCGCTTTTCTAGTAAAAACGATAGAGGGACCACCAGTCATATCCTCGCAAATTTTATCATGTAAATCTTTGTCTGCTTCAACGAAAGGATAGAATTTGTTATTAGTTGATTTGTGTAGATAAATATTTGCCAAATTAGGTAGTGTGCAACCCAGTTTTAACATATCAATCCATTTGTTATGATAGAATTCCATCATTTTCTGCATCGCTTCTAGTGTCGGGACAACATCCTTGTTGTAATACCACCTGACAAAGTCTTGAAAAGTTGTCATTTGCTCCTGCTCCCACACACTTTCCACGTAATTGTAGTCGTCAACTCCCGAGGGGGCACTACCTTCAACCTTAGTGTTTTCAGAGCCTCCTATTGGGAAAGTCCACTATTCAACAGTTTTGTGAAATCCGTAAATTCCTTCTCCAAGGGATTGTGATCTCTCAACTTACTAAAGAAACATTCGTAAGGGGGAAGGAAAGTTGCGTCCAATTTGTTTGGTGAGTCGAACCATTCATAAGGGAAAAATCCCTTGGTCTCAATTGTCTTATAAGCTTTGAGGAACGAATCTAGTGATGTTGCTCCACCAAGGAAGTTTAAAATATCGAGAAACTGTACATCAGCAAAATTAAAATATTAAAAATAATTAGCTTTTTTAATAACCGTTGGTTGAATATCGCGCTCGTGAAAGAGGTAGGGTAGAAAATAAGACTTGATAAGACTCAGATCATATTTCCCGCTGTTGAATCCAAATACAGGTAAAGTGTTGACATAACGTTCAAAATGTTGTTGTAGTTCAAGAAGTTGATTTTTCTGAATTTGGAGGAATTGGCTCGACATATCAATTTCTTCTTCTTCATCTTCGATATTTTGAAATTCAAATATTGGAGTACTCTCATTTTTCCTTTCATTTAGCTTCTCGAAATTAGAATTTACTCTGGTTTTAATTGAATTTTCAATGGAGGAAAATTTTTGCAACTTTTTTGCTTTACTTTTGCTAGCTAGTTCTTCTAGTGTTTCAACGAAAGATACAATCAGTGTCTTGGGGTCTTTGTTGCATAGGAAAATGGGTTCATGTTTTAGAGGAAATTGACACAGAGTTTGGTTCATGTTTTCGTATCCAAGTATTTGTATTGGTATCTTTTAGTTCCTTAGATGGAACGCAGATTGATTCGAAATCAAAAACAGCCGAATTTTTGAACAGTTTTTGATCTTTCTCATATCTAACTCCAAAACCGTCAAGTTTATCGAACAAAGTTTCTCTCCAAGTGTAAACACTCTTCGGATAAACGTGCTGTATCCTATCTTTACAAACTTTCAAGTGGCGTTGGAAATTACCAGCACGCCTAATAAAGGTATCACAATTAGGACAGCGGAATCGTTTGAAAAAAGTGTTGATATCATCAACATAGCAAATTTGGTTGTTGTAGCGCAGTAGATTAATGTTTTTCTTGTACATCTCAATAATTCTTCTTGCAAGTTCATCTACAAAATTCCCGTCCTCTATAATAAGGTCATAAATAAAATTGCTCTGTTTTATAGCGGTTTCAACAAACAGACGGTGATCCATTGACACTCCCCTAAAGTTAATTGCATCATGAACAGACTCGTGGAGAAAGTCAATGAACAACTTAGCTGCGTTTGTCTCCAGCTCAGCTGATCCATACAAGTGAACAGCCACAGCTATAAACAAGCAAAGGTAGTCCTTGTAGGTTTCTCAGTATCCATTCGTAACAAGAAAATTTACATCTGATCTTCTCAACAACTGTTCAGGTATAACAGCATCTTAACATCTCATTGGGATATTGTTGAGAAGAGAACAGAAAATTGTTACATTCGTAGTTAGTGCATACCGCCATTTTGTAATTGCTCTTTCTTGAGCACAAGTCTCAACCAAATCTATTTTCTCTACTCTATCCTGAAGTGAGACTAAGTCCCCCTTAGAACAAAGTAAATGAGACTTCTCAAAGAATGTGTTTTTCTCATGACCATAAAAGTATCGGTATTCATCCATGTCCACATTTCGTAAAATAAATCTAAGCGATAAATTTATTTGTGCAGCGCAGTTAAGCGTTTCAAACACTTCCTTTAGTTTTTCATTAATTTCGCTGGCATCAAGTTTCGACAACTTAAATTGAATACTCTATGTCTCCCATTCTCGATCTCAGTATTGTCAAAGAAGTGTTGACAGGCACTAAGTTCCTGCTGTAACTGTTCGTTGTTCTTATCCAATTCTTCCGATTCTAGTACTTCTTTCAAGCTTTCGCTGGATTGGGTTCCAACTTTGCTCGATGTTCCGTGTTTCCGTCTCTTATGTTGTTGAAGAGAATAAAAACTTGGAAATTCCTCCAAGCATATAGTGCACACTGTGCTAAGCTTCTTATCTTGAGGAGCGTGATCCTTAGCAAGGTGGTAGTTCAAGTCCTCGTTCGTCTTTTTTGAGAAATGTGGATACTTGGGACAATTTAAAGTCCCACTATCACATGATTTTTTGTGTCAAGCCCATTGCTGCCTGACAACCGTTTTCTTGCACTTTGTGCATTTGACAGGTATATTTCTATCAAGAGAAGGCATTGTTTTGTTTTGATCCAAAATAAATTGAATAAAATTCAGGTAAAGTGCCGAGCAACTGTATCTGATAACAAAGTGAGAATGAATACAATTTTTGGTTTTTTAGTTAGAATAACTCGTGTGACTCATTATTTCCATATAAGGAAATGATGTAATTTTTATTTTTAGTAACATTATGAAATTAGAAAGTTCAAGAACTTCCTACGAAGCAGTCACAGTGTTGCATTGTACATTGTATTTAAATCCAGAAAGCATCCAAAATGTGTAATTTTATTCCGTGGAGGAAAATTGGAAATCTGAAGTTAAATTTAGTTGCCATATTGCTGATTTGTGTTATTTTTTTTTACAATACAATACTTTTCAACCCAAAACGGACCTTATAACAAAATCTATCTGTCGGATCTTTGCTCACTTCGAGAATACAAATATTGTTGTAAACGAACTAATTTTGTCATTTTATCGATAGTACACCAAATTTGTTTTTACGATAATATTAAAACATTAAAGAAGAAATCGCCTATTATAATTGAGGATAACTTATATACAATTGATGTTAACGTGATTATATTACAAACTACAAACCAATCAAATTTTAGTATTAAAAATCTTGTTGTAAAAGATAATGATATCGTTTTGTTTATCTCGTTTTCTCTTTTATCATTTTTATTTTAATAGATTGATACGTGAAATATTGATAATTTGTGAAACATGTTGATCAAAAACCACTTACAAATTTTGAATAAGATTTAAAAGAGAAAAGAAGGTATACCTGATGCATACAAAATTGACGAAATTGATGTAGATTCATACTTTTTTACAATTTTTTGGAAATTTTCACAAAATCCAACAGAATAATCCGATTTAGTGAACGTCTTGAGTATGCAACGATCTCTATTGAAAAATTTGAATATGAGGAGTTTATTGCGAAACAGTATTTCGATTTCTCCTCAGAAAACAAACTTTTTTCCTCTCCCAGACCCAATAACAATAACTTCTTCAATACAGAGTGCTTTGTACTTTCATTACTACAACGATTACAATGCAGTGGGAGTACGGATCAGGTCCGGAATTCGTTTACCTGACGTATATATACAAAAATTTGATTCCAAAAATGGAACATTTTCCGAGATTGATCTGAAATTAACGAATAGGAAAAAATTTATCAAAGCTTGATTTTTTTGGTAAATTATGTCACTTAATTTTAACTAAAAAAAGTCCATTTTAGGTAAAAACATAGTCGGAAACTTCTAAGTATCCTTCACTTCCTACGCTCTTGGGAAATTTTACCCAAATTTGGATTTGAATTTCAGTTCTTCCAGAAATTTCAAGCTAAACGTCACTTTTTCTTGTAAAATCTTCCATCTTTGGTTACTGTTCTCTGATTGGACAGAGCCCACTATATATAGAGTTTGTTGATTTTAACATTAACATTTGATCCAGCTTGTCTGAAAACATCATCGCTACTGTTACCCACCATTATATTAACTACTCGTCACCATTTTATCCTGCTATCGAGCTCCAACTTTCACATTCTTCTTATTAATAAAAACTCACTTTTGTTCTAACTTTTGTTTAAATCTAATTTAGATGTTCTATTTTCTTCCTAAAAAAAATCGCTGCTTTCTAACTTACTCTCCACTGATCACTTTTATCAAGTTCTCAACAAGAATCATTTGTTCCCTTCTCAACAATTTCTAACAAAAAACCTCTTCTATCATTTAATCCAAAATGAAGTTCATTGTTCAAAATAATAAACTTTGTACTCAGTTTCTTTCACCGAGGAGATTGCTCGGATAGGAGTTCGAGATTTATCAAACGGACTGTATGAGTCAGTGATCACTTTACCCATTACTGGGTGGCGCATTATTGAGCACCAGCGACAACAGTTTGATACATACCATCAGGGTCAGGTTTCAATCACAGAGAATCAGTTCGGAACTCACGCGATGGGACACGAAGTTGCTGTTGTTAGTGGACACCACTATCCTCACGTTAATGGATCTGATTTTCCCGCCAACTACGTCACTGGAAACATTCAGTACTCATTTCCTTGGGAGGAATGGCAAATTCCAAACAGCTGGTTCACTTCACCGGAGGTAGGTGAGGCATCAAGCTCGGAGGTGGAAAATAATCTTCTCCGAATAGTTTAAAGTAGAGCTCATAGTAGAGCTGATAGTTTATAGAGCTCATAGTAGAGAACATAGCGAGTTGAGTTTCGATACTAGTACCACCACATCATTTAACGATCTGGAAACCTTTGATCCAGCGCAGTACTATGGATCTACTGACATGTCAACTACACCCTCGATGTCAACTCCTTCGGTTGAGGAAGGAACAGCTCACAACCCTATCTTTTTGAGTGATGTACCTAATACCCCAGTCACTGTTCAACCAACCCAATTACCTGGTAGAATTGAGCGACAAAGAGGTTTCGGTAATGAAATTCAGAACTTGTCAGAATATGTTATTGAAACTCTTTTTGAATGATCAATTTTGTAAACTATTTTGTACTTGTTTGTAAAAATAAAAATGTTGTTGAATACTTTTAGGTGTTTTGTATTAAATTTACATTTTCAAATACATAAATTTCTAACTACTTTTTTCAAGTTTTTCAGAATAAAAGATTAACACGAAATGTTACTTGATAATTTAGGTACTTGGCTATTATTAAAAACTTTGTTTAACTAAGAAAAATGCCGAATTTATTTTGATATTTAAGAAAATTGTAGAATTTATTTTTGATATTTAACAAAATGGTCGAGGAAAAAGTCGATGTTTAAGAAAAAGTTATTGTTAAAAATCAGATTTTTAAGCTGCAGGAACAGATTCAAAACTTGTCATTTTAAAAAATATTAAAACTTTTGTTTTTTGCTTAAAAGCATACGTAAAACTAAGAAAAATGAGAAAAAATTACACATTTTGTACGCACAATTTGGTAACAATTTTGATTTTTAACAAAAAATCTGAGGTTCTATTTTGACTTTTGACAAAAAATGTTGTTTGAAAATTCGACATTTAACAAATAAATTGAGTTCAAATTTCGACTTTTAGAATATACACTAGATTTGAAATAATATAGTACAAAGACTTTATTACTTTCTAACTTCAAAGTACAACATGGGGTTATCAATTATTCCATGGCCATCTAGTAAACAATCAACAATTTTTATTAATTTACTCTCATACTTTGAGTTCTTAAGTGTCTGAATTCGGTCGAAGAAGGACGATCTCAATGTTTGTGTGCTTGCATTTCTTTGCTCAGCTCTCAGTAGATGTCTCTTGAATTTCTTTCTACTCAATCTATTCTTGGATACGATGGGTAGTTTTTCGACAAATTTGTTTTCCGAATTATGTTTTAACGCTCTCTTCAATTGAGAAAAAACAATTCCTGCTTCGTCCATTGTGTGACCAAAAAACTGATGATTGTATAGTGTGTTTAAGCAGTCCACTGTCTGATATTGAAAAGATAAATCATCCATTTTTTGGAGTAATTCATTGATGGAAGATGAAATGAGAATTATGTGATAAGAATAATTTTTCAGAGCACAAAAAGTGTATTTGTGAGACGCAACAGAGTACTCACTAGTAAGCAAGTATTGTTTATAATCCTTAGCCGATACACAAATGAACAAGGCTTTCTCACTATATTTTTTAAAAAAGTCAGGTAAAACTTGACACATAACTGCTGCCATTCTTGGGAAATTTTACCCAAATTTGGATTTGAATTTCAGTTCTTCCAGAAATTTCAAGCTAAACGTCACTTTTTCTCTTAAAATCTTCCATCTTTGGTTACTGTTTTCTGATTGGACAGAGCCCACTATATATAGAGTTTGTTAATTTTAACATTACCATTTGATCCAGCTTGTCTGAAAACATCATCGCTACTGTTTCTCACCATTATACTAACTAATCGTCACCATTTAATCCTGCTATCAAGCTCCAACTTTCACATTCTTCTTATTAATAAAAACTTACTTTAGTTCTAACTTTTGTTTAAATCTAATTTAGATATTCTATTTTCTTCCTAAAAAAAATTTGCTGCTTTCTAACTTACTCTCCACTGATCACTTTTATCAAGTTCTCAACAAGAATCATTTGTTCCCTTCTCAACAATTTCTAACAAAAAACCTCTTCTATCATTTAATCCAAAATGAAGTTCATTGTTCAAAATAATAAACTTTGTACTCAGTTTCTTTCACCGAGGAGATTGCTCGGATAGGAGTTGGAGATTTATCAAACGGACTGTATGAGTCAGTGATCACTTTACCCATTACTGGGTGGCGCATTATTGAGCACCAGCGACAACAGTTTGATACATATCATCAGGGTCAGGTTTCAATCACAGAGAATCAGTTCGGAACTCACGCGATGGGACACGAAGTTGCTGTTGTTAGTGGACACCACTATCCTCACGTTAATGGATCTGATTTTCCCGCCAACTACGTCACTGGAAACATTCAGTACTCATTTCCTTGGGAGGAATGGCAAATTCCAAACAGCTGGTTCACTTCACCGGAGGTAGGTGAGGCATCAAGCTCGGAGGTGGAAAATAATCTTCTCCAAATAGTTTATAGTAGAGCTCATAGTAGAGCTAATAGTTTATAGAGCTCATAGTAGAGAACATAGCGAGTTGAGTTTCGATACTAGTACCACCAGATCATTTAACGATCTGAAAAACTTTGATCCAGCGCAGTACTATGGATCTACTGACATGTCAACTACACACTCGATGACAACTCCTTCGATTGAGGAAGGAACAGCTCACAGCCCTATCTTTTTGAGTGATGTAACTAATACCCCAGTCACTGTTCAACCAACCCAACTACCTGGTAGAATTGAGCGACAAAGAGGTTTCGGTAACGAAATTCAGAACTTGTCAGAATATGTTATTGAAACTCTTTTTGAATGATTTCTATTTTCAATTTTGTAAACTTTTTTGTATTTGTTCGTAAAAATAAAAAAGTTGTTGAATACCTTTTAGGTGTTTTGTATTAAATTTACATTTTCAAATACATAAATTTTTAACTACTTTTTTCAAGTTTTTCAGAATAAAAGATTAACAAGAAAGGTTACTTGATAATTTAGGTACTTGGCTATTATTAAAAACCGATTTATTTTGATATTTAAGAAAATTGTCGAATTTATTTTTGATATTTAACAAAAAAGGTCGAGGAAAAATTCTATTTTTAAGAAAAAATTATTGTTAAAAATCCGATTTTTAAGCTGCAGGAACAGATTCAAATCTTGTCATTTTAAAAAAGATTAAAATTTTTGTTTTTTGCTTAAATTCATACGTAAAACTAAGAAAAATGAGAAAAAATTACACATTTTGTACGCACAATTTGGTAACAATTTTTGATTTTTAACAAAAAATCTGAGGTTCTATTTTGACTTTTGACAAAAAATGTTGTTTGAAAATTCGACATTTGACAAATAAAATGAGTTCAAATTTCGACTTTTAGAATATACACTAGATTTGAAATAATATAGTACAAAGACTGTATTACTTTCTAACCTCAAAGTACAACATGGGGTTATCAATTATTCCATGGCCATCTAGTAAACAATCAACAATTTTTATTAATTCACTTTCATACTTTGAGTTCTTAAGTGTCTGAATTCGGCCGAAGAAGGACGATCTCAATGTTTGTGTGCTTGCATTTCTTTGCTCAGCTCTCAGTAGATGTCTCTTGAATTTCTTTCTACTCAATCTATTCTTGGATACGATGGGTAGTTTTTCGACAAATTTGTTTTCCGAATTATGTTTTAACGCTCTCTTCAATTGAGAAAAAACAATTCCTGCTTCGTCCATTGTGTGACCAAAAAACTGATGATTGTATAATGTGTATAAGCAGTCCACTGTCTGATATTGAGAAGATAAATCATCCATTTTTTGGAGTAATTCATTGATGGAAGATGAAATGAGAATTATGTGATAAGAATAATTTTTCAGATGACAAATTGTATTTGTGAGACGCAACAGAGTATTCACTAGTAAGCAAGTAAGGTTTATAATCCTTAGCCGATACACAAATGAACAAAGCTTTCTCACTATATTTTTTATAAAAGTCAGGTAAAACTTCACACATAACTGCTGCCATTTTTTAACCAAAGTGATTTTGGTGTGATTCTTTTAAACTGCCGTATAAGGAAGTAACGCAAATCAGTTCAAACGCAACGAAAATTTCATTTGAAAAATGACACAGTTCAAGAGACAGCAGCTCAGAAAAATCCATTGTTTTACTTGTTCTAAATATTTCAAACACTATTACTCGCTGATGCAATACAGACATGCTAAACATCAAGATAAATATGCTGCTAGTTCAAATTTTCAAATTTTCAAAATAGTTCAAATTTTTGCTCAACTTAAAATTTCTGACTAGGTTTCCTTATAAGGACTTTTTGCAAAATGACGCAATTAAGTTTTCCATATTTGGAAATGAAGGAAGAATAATGACATCATTACCAAATAAAGGTGATTGGAAACAATAGAGGGAATAAAATTACAAGTCAAATCATTCAATTAAATTCTGTTAGATTCAGCTGATAAAATGTCTCTCTCTAAAGTCTCTCCGTTTTACTCGAGTGCTCCTTCTATGTTTACTGATTCTCAACCTAAAACTGGAACTGATTCCGTTTCATTTTAATTAGACTTTGGTTCTAACCCAAAAAGATTTGCGAGATTTACTGTGCCCCAGATTTTTAAAAATGAACAAAATTATTCTGAACCAACTTTCCAAGTATTCAAAAAAGATAACTCTGGAACTTTGAGAAGTACCAACAACTTCGAACTGGAGATTACGAAATCAAAAAATTCTGTTTCCTCCAGAACAATATCCTGAATGGGGAGTTGGAACTGAGTGAGCACCGGACTCAATTTGATAAGAACCCATGTATGGAGGATGTGCTGCAACGTTGTCAAAAAGTCAGAGAAACCAGCATAGGTCGAAATTGACGAAAAAAAGTGACTTTCATTCAATACGTTCAGGAGAATCCAGCCTCCATTTATGTGCAGATTCGGCTCTTTTGTGGTAAAGAAAACATTGAGTTCAAACAGGTGACTTATGTCAGCTACACTTTGGACGAGTTCAAGGAACTGATTCAAAATTTGAATGACTTTTCTAACATTGAACGATGTATATTTCAGTAATAATTGTTGTGTGATTTGTAATATGTCTTTGTCTTCTCTACAATAAATTTTTCATCTTAAAAAACTTTGATCTGAGAATGAGTTGGGATATTGGTTGCTCAAGAAACATTTTTTTGAGTCAGAGAGATAAGTCAAAGGTATTTCACGTTAGACTTCATTACGAACTTAAAAAATATTTCCATACAGTTCCCGATGCTCAAAATTTTCCCAAATTAGAAAATTTGGACATAGAGTCCCAAATTTCGGAATTTAAGTGGGTTATTCACAACGCATTACGCAGAACAAGTCTTATATATCGCTCAGATAACAACAAGTTAACATTTCACAACATCGTTGGAATGGATATCAGTGGAGTTTTCTGACAAATTTTGAATTAAAAAAGAAGAGTACGAGAACTTACTAGAACATCTCCCTACACTTTCATCTTATTTTGAAAAGTTTAAGAAAACTTGCATTGACATGGATGAAGGAACGCAAAACTGATGGATATTGTCATTCTTGTCAACATTTTCAATTGTTGCGGAAGCATACTTTCAATGTTTCCCGAAAATGAAAAACGCAAAAACTGTTTTTTTAGCGGCCTGTAAAATTTGGGACAAGAATATAAATTTGGGGGAAATTAACCAACATTTCCTCATAGAGGTTTTATTGGTTATGAAAATTCGTTTTTAGACTTTTTCTTTGCTAGGTTGAAAGTTTTTCGATTACATGCTATACTACACGATTCTGCTGGAGCGGTTAAAGCAACCACAAACAAGGGTCCAGGATACTGTTAAATATTACTAAATGTTCCTAGCTCATGTTTACTGGGACATTTAATTGGTTTAACCACTTGTGTTTGTTTTAAATTTTGTCATCCTCATATTTTCAAAATGCTAGACTGCTAATCATTTTTGTAATAATCCAACCTAGAAAAAAGAATGTGCCTCGTTGCATTTGATATTGAGTGCATGGAGGGAAAAATTGTCAAGGAGTTGGGTGTTTTCAAGGAGGGAATTGTATTGGGATACAAATTCCTCCCACCCAAAGACTATAAACCTACTTTTCAAGCAGATAGGAGCACTAAATATTTAAATGGGATTAATTGGAACAATGGAAAACTGGAGTACACTGAGTTGTCATCAATCAATCACCAACATTGTTCACTTACAACAGAATACTTTGCAAAAGGGTTAGAGAAGTGTTATCTCCTCTCAAATAACTTGTGTAAAGATGTGGAGAATCTAGATGATCTTGGTTGTCCAAAAGTGTCCAAACTTCTCAACAACTCGGATACTGACTGGGATTGTAGCAACTATCCGTATCGACACAAAAGACATTTCACTTTGCAGAGAAGAAAACTTATGCCTACGGACTCTTGATTTTTTGATAACGTATAATATTTGTAATTTCTAATTGTATTTGTGATCGTTTTGTAATTATTTATTTTTTTTCCTACTTTTGAAATCAGAAAGAAGCCGCATTCCCATTTGGAAAAATTGATTTTCCCTTAAAACAAGGTATAATTGACAGATCTTACAGATAACGGTTTAAATTTAGGTAAATTTGTCTTTGATGATAATAACCAGGAACGAAAATTGTGGAGATGTTTTGGACAGACTTGGAATAGATATCTGGTGGTTTTTTGTCCCATTTTTTGTTATTTTGTCAATATTAGCGTGCTGTATAGTCAGAATAACTCTCGCTGAAACTTGTGAAGAAACAACTGTTTGGATTGCTATCTTATTTAGTACAGTCGGTTATATTTTACCTTCTCCCAAACTATGAACAAAATAATTTGTACTAACGAACGCATTTTTATTTCATTGTTGGGACCAAGCGGGTCTGGAAAATCTCATCTAATCCATGGTTGGCTAATTATTGAAACATTTCAATCCGATTTTGATAAAATTTACTCGGGTTAGGATCACAATTAAAAGATTGTTATACAAAAGCTAATTCAATCCCGTATAGTCATTTACTCATTGATCTGGTTCCGAAAACAGTCGACTTTCTTAGATTTTGCACAAACAGTGGTTCTATTCCCACTATTTTTTTCCTCCCTCAAACGAAATAAGAGATTACTTTTTTGAACACGCAACATCTCTCTACACTGATAACGTTCCAAACGTATTCCCAGAACTTCAAGAAAACGTTCCTACGAAATTGTCCAAAAGATTTCATTCAGTTTCTAAACGAATGCAGAGTAAACCTTCTCGGAGGACAACTACAGGAAATACAGAAACAAGACGTAATAAAGTACCAAGACGAAAGTCATCAATTCGTGCTGAAAAGAGCCGGAATAAATAAAAGAAGATTAATTTTAAGTTCACGAAAAAAAATAGAGCTCATATCAATTTTGACACCATCTATCATTAATTGATTGTCTTGAAATGGAACAGTTTGTTTTGATTCCGCAACACCTTTATGAACAAAAATTTCAATTAAAAGTTAAAAAGTTGGACACTTTTGAACAGACACCAGTTTCTGTCCCAACACATTAGAGCCCTAATTACAAGGAAATCAGCCACAAAACCAGATCATTAAAGAACGAATCAATTGTATATCAAATTTTGAATTCTCCGCTAGTCAAGCTATCTCTCAGTGACACAATTTTATTAGATGGAAGAGATACAGAAGTAGCTTTCGCAGATTTTATTTTTGCATTAAAAAGAAAGAACGTTGGTTTTCCCGACAAATATTACACAATACTTGATGCTATCGGATTAAATCCGCAATAAGTAATAAACAAAGATGCCAAAAGCAAAGACAGAGGGGGCTGAACTCCTTTCAAAATCTGAAAAAACCAAGCTACAAAGACCGTATAGAGTTTGAAAAGCCGCATATGGATCAATTCAAAATCTACAAAAGGCATGTGGGTTATCCAAAAAGAAAGTTGCCTTCTTTCTGCACAGTAAAGATTCCTACACAAATTATCGCCATGCAACACGACATTTTAAAAGGTTACCAGCATTTGCTAAGCGAATCAATGAGATCTGGTGTCTCGATCTAGCTTTAATGGATAAATTATCGGACAGTAATAATGGAGTGAAGTATTTATTAGTATGTATTGACGTCTTTTCTCGCTTTGTTCGTGTGCAACCAATGAAGTCAAAGTACTCTACCAATGCAGTTGTAGCTTTCAAAAAAATTTTGCGTTAAAAGAGTATGCCAACGAAAGTATGGGTTGATCAAGGAACAGAGTTTAGTGGTGAGTTTCGAATGTTTTGTACGGACAAGAGAATCAAAATTTACTGTACTAGAAGTGAAACAAAAGCTGCTGTAGCAGAACGAGCTATAAAATCTCTGAAAAACATTATTTATTGCTATATGGAAGAAAATGGTAACAAATACATGAGAAAAAGGGATTCCTTTCTCAAAACTATGAACACAAGAGTTAATCGCTCAACAGGTAAAGCTCCAAAAAGTGTAAAAAACAAAAACTTTTTGTCAATTTTTTACTGAAACCCAATTAACCAATACAAGCGACCGCGTTTTAAAATGGGTGAAAATGTTCGTATATCAAAAAACGACATTTCGTTCGGAATAGGTTATAAATCTCAGTTCACAAGTGAAATCTTCAAAATTGTTAAAATTGCTACTTTTAAACCACCAACCTATAACATTTGTGGAGAACAAGGTGATGAAATATTAGATAAGTTTTATGAACAAGAGCTTTCAAAGTTTATCATTTAAAGGTGAGTTCTTTCACTGTTGAGTTGGTTTCCAATGCGTCATTTGATTGTTACCCAAACAATACATTAAGTTCTTTTACAAATTTTCTACCTGAACAAATTAATCTTGATGGAGAATGGGAGGTAGCGATAACAGAACTGTCGTATCCATCCTTGTACCAAAACATAACAGAGTGTAAATTCTTCTATCTAGATGGAGCAACACCAAATACAAAACCATCGGATTATTACACACTTGATCCAGGTCTATACCACTCGATCTCTGATATTGTCATTGAAATGAACAAAAAAATTCAGGAACGTGAAAAGTATGAAAAAACGCCAATCAAGTTACACGTTAACAAAATTACGCAGCGAATTTCTTTGAGTCTTCCTAATCAGAACTCTTTGCTTGTCATTTTTAGTGCAGATCTTTGTCATGCCTTTGGATGCGAAGAAGCTGATTATGGTATGGGTGTTTTCATGAGTGATGCTGGTCCACATTTTCCCAAGTCCCCTTATGACATTGTACGAATACACACCTTAATGATATATAGTGATATTGTTGAATACAATATTGTGGGTGATACAAAAGCTGCTCTTTTACAATGCTTTCCGTTTATATCAAAAGTTAAGACTGGAGATATCATCTCAACGGGACAATACATGAATTATCAAAATTTTGCAAACTTACAATTTAAAACTCGAGCTCCGGGACTCTTATGGTGAAAAAGTTCCTTTCAACTCTGTTGGTGTAACAAGAGCTGTACTAATGTTTAGAAAAACTTCTGACAATCATTTTTAGATTTAAAGTTGTAGGAAATGGTTGCTGAAAGTGATCTACCGTATTTTCGTGGTTATTCAAGACAGATGGGACGAGGATTCGGAGCGTTAGCAAAAACATTTGGGAGGACAGCTATTCCATTCTTGCGAAGATATGTTGTCCCAGCAGCAAAAAGAGTTGGTGCTGATTTGCTTGAAATGACTGCACCATAAATTGGAAATGTTCTAATTGGAAAGAAAAAATTCAAATCTGTGGCTGCAGATGTTGGAAAGAAACCATCACGTAAACAGCTAGATGGTGGAAAAAATTAGGAAACGTCGCATTATTTAAAGAATTCCCCCAAAAAGCAGTCGACGTCGTCGAACTAGAAGAGATATTTTTCTAAGCTAAAATGAATACTAGATCAACAAACGATAGCAACTTTCGTTTTGGTCACTTTACGAACTCTTGCTGGGAGATTTTTGACAAAATTCCTGTTTTGGAACCAATTGAATCTTCTCACGTTCAAGAAGTTTATCCCAGTACTTCATTGGATAAAAGCAGCATTGAATTCGAGTTTGAAACAAATAGAAGCATATATCTTGATAAGAGATATATTCACCTTCAAATCAAAGTTGGTTTACAAAAAGGAAGATTGTTTGATGACTTTATGAAAAAAAGACGTGCATGGTAAAGCAGAAATGGGAATGTCTTTCACAGATGATGATTTACATTATCTAACTCACGTCATCAAATTATTACACTCGCTATTCTCCAACTGTGAAATAAATCTGAACAATCAACAAGTTTACAACTCAGATGGTCTCTATGGACACAAAGCTTTAATATGGATTTAACGCTTCCACAAGAAATAATGAAGGTATTTTGGCTTGCCATGGATACGAATTTGAAAAAGAGCCTAACGATTTTGAGAAAAGCCCTTTTATAGATCGAGAGGAAGAACTTTTGCTGAAAAATGGAACTACTTATTAGGGTAAAATAGCAATTGATTTGTTCCAATGTGAAAAGTTACTGCTTCCAAAAACAAAAGGTAGACTGAAATTGATTCGTGCAAGACCCAATTTTTACTTGGTCTCCTACAATCCTCGAGTCTCCCTTAAAGTTCTTGACTATTACCTGTTTACAAGACGTGTTGTTGTTAACAAAGTGTATCACCAGACTATCAAATATCAATTAACTCAGCAACCTGCTTGTTACAACTTTATAGAAACAATTGCACGCACATTTATTATTCCTTCAGGACAGAACCAATTTATTCAGGAAAATGTTTTTAACAATGCCCCAATCAGAAGAATAGCTATTGCGATGAACACAAATTCAGCATTCACATGACATTTTCAAGAAAATCCTTTCCATTATCTAAAAATTGGCTTACGAGAACTAAAAATGGTTCGAGGAGTTAGAGCTATAGTATCAGTTGACACAACCAATGACTGTAGGGCATATGTAACAACAATTAACTCAATGAATTTAACGAGGAAATTCCTGCGTTACCAAATAATCTATTTCAGAGCCACTACGTGCTTGTATTTGATCTCACTTCACTCACGGCACTTCAGGAAAATATTCATTATCCTGAACTCAGCAGTGAAAGTATCCCATTAGAAATGTTTTTCGACCGCCCGCTAAGAAACGTGACAGAAATAATTGTTCTAGGAGAAAGAATGTCCGTTGTTAAAATTGATCAGTTCGGAACGGTTGCTAAAAATGTCTGAAGATTTTTGCGTTAACGAAATTTTTTTCATATTTTTTATGGGTTTCCGCTTTCCGCATTGGAACATTTGTGAGTTATATATTATCGTCACTCAGTTGCCCTTCTCTTCACCAAGTAAATTCTTAAATTTGCCGTTAAATAGTGGCGAAGTAACTCAAACTTTTTTGTTTACGTTCCTCTCCTGGTAATGTTTTTTATATTTTTTTTCTACCCCATCTCCCATAACAATTCTGTTGACAAAATTAAAAAATCAAGCAAAGTTTTATTAGAGCAAGGTAAAAAGTCCAATGATAGCTGCTTTTTTGAAGAAAATGAGTCTTTTCAGCTTGACTGTACAGTTATAAATCCGTGTGTAAATGGTACTTGCGAATTAAAGAAGAGAAAAACTGTTTGTCATGGATAACACTTCTCTGAGACAGATTTTTGAACGAATCCCAGAACTCAAAAACCGCTATATTTGATCCTTTCCAGCAGATTGTATTCTAAGACTACCCACATTCAGCTTTGCTATCATCAGCACTTCTCCGAGCAGTGAAGCTGGAGAGCATTGGATAATGATTGCTCGACACAATCGAACTTATTTCTGTGCTGATTCTTTGGCTCGTCCAATCGCAAAATACAAATTTTTTAATAAAAAGTATCAAAAAATGATACAACAACAAGTTCAGAAAACTGATAATGTGTGTGGATTTTACACAATTTTTGCAGCATTTCAACTATTCAAATTTTTTTCAAACAAAACTGAACAATGTTCATGATGTTCATGTTTTAAACTTTTTGAGTAATTATATGTGAATTAGATAAATTTAATGTAAAATAAGTCGAAGTGTAATAATGTCGAGAGTATTTTTTTTCTAAATTCCTAAATTCGTTAGTTACTCAAACTTTCGTTGTCGACTTTATCAACTACTCGGCTAATTGTACTTTGATACTCTTTCCTTTTGTACTATCATCATGTAAACATTTGATTAATTTTGTATTTGCATGTGCTTAATTTGTTCTGTGTCTGTTATATTGTACTTTTTAATTCATTTTCTTCTTTTATTTAACATTTTTCCAAGTTATGGCTGCGTAAAAGTCCACTAGTACTGTGACAATGCCAGATCAGCAAGAGGTAGTTTCGATCTACCGACCTCTGGGTTATGAGCCCAGCACAATATTGCTGCGCCATCTTGCTATTTAGGGTCAGTTATACCTAACCTTAACACATTGCGGCGGCTATACCTAATCTTGATACATTGCGGTGGCTATACCTAATCTTAATACATTGCGGCGGCCATTCCTAATCTTAATACATTCTGGCGGCTATACCTAATCTTAATCTATTGCGGCGACTATACCCGGTCTTAATACATTGCGGCGGCCATACCTAATTTTAATACTTTGCGGCGGTTATAGCAAAAAAATGTTGAAATTTACTGCGAGGGGAATTATCCGTTAATTCCCGCTACCTGTACAATTCCCCGCCTGTAAAATTCCCGTGCGCGCTAACTGTACATTAACCCGCCTGTACAATTCCAGTGCGCGCTGCCTGTACAATTACCCGCCTGTAAAATTCCCGTGCGCGCTGCCTGTACAATTACGCGCCTGTACAATTCCCGTGCGTGCTACCTGTACAATTCCCCGCCTGTAAAATTCCCTGCGCGGAAAGGCCAATGACCGGCTCCCAAAAATGCGCGAGATCTACTCACACTAAACTACTAATACCCTGGTCCCTATAATTAATCTTAATACGTTGCGGCGGCTATTCCTAACCTAATACGTTGCGGTGGCTATTCCTAATCTTAATACGTTGCGGAGGCTAATCCTAATGTTAATACGTTGCGGCGGCTATTCCTAATCTTAATACGTTCCGGCGGCTTTTTTTATTCTTAATACGTTGCGGCGGCTATTCCCAATCTTAATACGTTGTGGCGGATATTCCTAATCTTAATACGTGGCGGCCGTTATAACTAATCTTAATAAGTGGCGGCCGCTATGACTAATCCTAATACATGTACTCCGCCTATGCCCTATCTTAATACATTAGAGTGGACCCTCTCTCAAAAATACTCCTATACCCTATCTTAATACTTGGGGTCTAAAACCCCCCCTCCCGGGAGCCTTGCTCACCCTATTACTAATGGAGTCCCTATCAGTGAAGTAGTGACTAGTGTCATCAGTTAGAGGTTCGTATTGGTTGTAGAACCAGTGAGGATGCCAGTTACAAGGTGTGCTGGCCAGTAACGTCAGTCCTGTTTAGAGTACCGGACAGCTCGCACTGTCATGTAGTGAGGATTTGTTTATAGTTGGAGGATCGCTTGTAGTCTGTTGTCTCTGTGTGGTTTGTACCAGGAAATTTCAGTTTATCTCCATCTGGTACAAGGTTTGATCCAGTCGGATTTACAATCTTACCTTCTGGTGGAAATCCATCTATTAGCTAATGTGTTAGCTACTCTCCTTATTAAAAACATTAGTTAAATTAAATGCCTGCTTATCGGGGAGGAAAAAGAAAGAACTGTCCCTAATCTTCAATTGTGGCAAGGAAGAAAGGGTGAAATTATAATAAAGACAGTGGAAATATAAAAAAAGAAAAAGAAAGAAAAGTAAAAAGAAATAAAAGTCCATGAGTTTTCAAAACAGTGAGACTGTAAATTTTGAGGGACTGTGAACCCGATGTCGTAGGACTATTGCCTACGCCCGATACTGGCATTCAAAGTCAGAAGTCCGATTGTCAGGATCCCTGAAGAATTCTAAGAATTCCTGATTGCGCTCCGGACAAGCTGCAAGGGCAAAAGGGAAGAGGTCGACGTTGAAGCGTGGCTGCAGCGCAAAAAGATTGTGGATAACCTCTGTCTCCTCTGCTGACGGCTCTCGATTGTCCCACATGTCCGTCAATCAGTCCCTGTAGAGGAGGTTGAAGGTGTCGCCAAACATGCACTTCGTGGCTCCTCCCTCTAAAAACTGGAGATACTTGATCGGGACAAGTATTGGACGGTTGATCTTCGCATAGAGCGACGAGAACAGGAAGTAATTTTTAATTGGGTCGAAATTGCGAAGAGTCTCTTCACAATAAGTTGGTTGAATTATATAACTATAATTCATGTATTAGGGTGAAGTGAGCTTTGTCTTAGCGTTCTGAACACGCAAATTCATGTTAATGAGGGAGTTTGTCCTGTGGAGGTGCTGTTGAACGAATAAATAGTTGTGGATAGTGTGCAACATTTTCACTCTGTTAACTTTGTGTGTTTGGTTATTTACATCCATCTGCGTGGGATGCAAAACACCAAACTGAAGATAGAAGGGGTCGTATTTCTGATAAATAAGGTAGGGAGTGACACAGCGGGTAAAAAACATAGTTGCTCTGGAGGTCCGCAAGTGCGAAAAAAAATTAGACTGATGCCAAAAACGTTCTGTGAAGCTGGGGTTTATTCGGAAGTGGCGAACTCTAGTGGGAGGTCTTTCTCCCGACCCTGCTGGACATACTCAATCTCCAATTGTTCAAGGGAGCAGGATTTAGCAGTGGGCATTAAGGTATGTTGTGGTGGTGTAGACGTGTAATTGATCCGCTCGGGAACATGGACACCGTGGATTGTGTCAATGCCGAGAAGATTTGTGAACTGATGAAAGCAAAAGTTTGGTCCTGGCGCTCTGTGAAAAATCGCTTGTGTGAGGGCAAAGGGGATTTCCTTTACCTCGACAGAATGAGGGCTGTCGGCGTCGTTGGGGGCTTGAAGTGTGTCGGGCGGTTGACTGTCAACCCTGAATTGACGAAAAGCGCACGGGGTTGATCTCGTGTGTTGTGGTTCTACGGCGCCTTCTAGGCGAAGGGTCGGTGAACAGATAATTGTCCGTCGACGCGGTCGATCGTAGGGTGTGGTTGTGGGGAAAGATGGCTGTGGTCGGAAAAGTAGAATGGTTGGACCATACCGTGGTGAAGGTACGTGTGGTTGTTAAGGAGAGGGTGTGGGCATTACTGGTGCTCGGTACACCAATGGTGGATACCGTGGTCGAGGTCTTCGAATCCTTTCAGAATATGCGCAATTTGTTACGACCGTTTCGTTTCAGGCGTGGAACGGCCTAATAAATCCGCTGTAGCAACTTCATCGGCCCAAGAGGAGATACTCGGAGACTGGGGGATCGATTTGTGGGTGGTTGTTCCAAACATCGCAGGTGACTTTGGCACCGGTTGGTCCCCTTGAAGGAGCAGCTCTTGGGATGAGCTTGGTGGTCCAACAGGAACCGAGGGTGAACCTTTGTCACTCTCGATATATCGGTGATGAAGTGGAGGATGAGGTGGCGGATGAAGGCAGTAGGTTCAATCGATCATAGTTTGCCGTGTCCGCAGACTGTTGCTCTGGTGAGGATTGAGCCATCGTGAAGAGGGCTGGTGTTTGCTTCTCGCATACTGGTTTTGATACTGGTTAGGGCAGCACCAGCGGTATGAGTGGTGAGGTCAAGATGTTCACGACCTCCAGCATGATGAGATCGTGTGCCGTGGGAACAACGTTTCGAGGGATTGGTGAACCTCGTTCCTGCGCTGTGGTGATGACTGCTGTGGAGTCGCTAAAACAAAAAATTTGTTAAAGACGAGTGCTAGGTAAACTTAGATTGAGCTCTTTTGGGATTTCCTGATAATCAGGATCATCTTCAAAAGAGTCCCTCAAAAATGAAGTATCACGTGGGCGTTTACGTTTATTGGGTCCAGATCTGTGTAATTGTAAGGATTGGAAGTCAGGTTTCTTGTGTGACTCTACTGTTAAATCATAGCTTTCATAAATAGATGTAGGGAGAGTAGAAGCGCGATGTGTATTTGACTTATTGTGTACAGGGAAGGAGAATTTCGTTTAGAAAATTTCAAATTTTTTGTGTAACATATTCAGTTCAATATGAGAATGCGGAGTGCAACTGTCAACGGAGTGTTTCAGACTTTTCTTAGTTGATGGTGTTTTTTGTTGTGTTGAATCGGATTGTAATACGTGGAATACTGTTTTTGAAAATACTCCAAAAAACCCAGAGGTAATGACCATAGCCAATGTGACATTTGAAGAAATATCAGATTGTACGCGTTAAGTGCGCTATGAAATAGACCGAATAGGCACTGTAAAAATGAAAAACAGTTCATATGTTGGCTATTTCTTTTAATATGTACCAAGGGCATCCAAAGATCCGTATGAGTGATTCTTTTAAAAAGTTGTCGTTGATTAAATCAAGCCACCCGAGACCGTGAATTGTGAATTCTTATCCATTAAAAAAGATTTTGTTAAAATAGTTGTTGTATTCGCTTTATAATTGTAAAAACTGTGATTGGTTTGTAGGATCTGCAAAATTTACAACTGGTGCTACTCCAAATTTTTTGGCGATATCGTCTAATATTCGGTAAGTTTTATTTTATCGATGGAATTTTTCCAATCGTGCTGACTTTATATGCCAAGTTGTTGTGCAGTAAAGTCTGCATGGGTGAAACAGTTTTCAACTTCATTAGGCGTGAAAGTTCTGACGGGATTTCTGGCTTTATTTGGATAAGGCGTTAAACGGTATGACTCATCGCCATCCGCATCCATTGAGATTTGTTGATCAAAATTATCCGATTTTCTTGGTGCTTCAGTAGACGAGGAAAAGGTCTTAAGTGAGACTTGGTCTGCAAACTGTAGTCTGTTCTAGTAGAATATAGGAACTCGTTCAAAACTTTGGTTTTCTAACACATAAAGAGGTGATGAAACAACTTTACATTATAAAAATGAAATTACCTTTGAGTTTTTAGGTGTATCGAATGTCTGTCGCTGTTCTGTGATAACATATCCTACGAGTGCAAATTTTTGTGTTAAAAGATTGAATGCAGTTTGTTGAGATCTCGATCTAGATCGCAGAGTTTTTTGTGAAATAGATGAACTCGTGTGGTCCATTTCTAGTAAGACTCGGCTAACCATATATTAGTGTGGCATCAATGTGTACTTTTGGCTGTACTTTGTTTTCTAAAAATTTTAAACTTTTCGGATTTAAGTGATAGTTAAGTGATACTTGCGTGATAACATATCCAATTCGGATAACTGCTTTAGAATATAGTGTAAAGGAGGATGCTCTATTACGGACAGTTATGTGTACATCTTTAAATTCCGCTGAGGCTTTGCCTGTAACAAAATTAATTCCCTCGTGATATTTGACAAATATATTTTATAATTGTGTAGCATAATATGGGCGATCTTAGTTACATTCAAATAGAGGTTTTGCGAGGATGTCAAAACGAAAAAGTGCTGATTCATCATAAGTGTGTTTTTGGAAACGACTAGAGTGCTAAAGTGCGTTGTGTTTGTGACCAGAAATAGCTTCATTATTTTCGAGTGTTTCAATAAAACAAAGTTTTTGAAATTTGATAGCGTGATTTGAGGGACAGTAGCCTCGTTCCAGATTGCATTTTATAAGGGTTTTGCCGTAGTACATGCTTTCTGATTTCGCATCAAAACTAAGCTTGATGTTAGTTAGTTGAAGTGACCATCCTAGTGTATGGATGATATGATATTTGTGTTTATAGCCCAGGGGTTATCTGTAGCATTAGGGATCCATTCATGGTCCCGTGGATTATAAGTCATGCTTCCGTGTTGGAAAGCGAAGGGTCTTTCGATTGAGTTGAAAACGACCTTTCTTGGCTTCGATATTAGCTTTGCAGCATGTATCCCTGAGTACATCAACTTGTATTATCTGTGGTTGGTAGTAGTGTTTACTTAAGAGAACAAGGAGCGAAAGTTCTCTACGAGCTTCAATTTCTGTTGGAAAACAAAATCTTTCCATATTGTTAACATACAAATAATCGTGATCAAGCCTAAACCCTCCGTTAAGTGAGTTTTTGTGATAAAAGCTTTCTTTGTCGCTAAGTTTAGCGTGTATGGCGTAGGCGTGTAAGTGAAGTGTTCAATTTTGTGAAAATGTTTCTACTTGGGCGGGGAGTATATGAAAGTCTGCCGGTTTGACCTTACAGTCGCCAATTTTATTGAGCTTATAAAACTGCATGTTTGTGATTTGCTTTAGAGGGCAATCATAGTGTGTGACTACTAGGTTCTGTACTCCTGATTTAGGTTTGGAAAAAGTGTCTTTATCAACTTTCATGGGTTTTTTTTATCGCATGTGGGTGTGAAATGAATGAAATAATCAATAAGAAAATTAAATTTGAAATGGACATTTGTAAGAAAGTCCAGAGTGAGGATTGTAGAAAAATATCCTGCTGTGTTTTTTGTGTATCTGTCAAATTTATAGTAAATTTCTTGGCAAACAAAGGGTGATGGGTTTGTTTTTAGCCTAAAAATAGCTGGTGCAGCGGCTTGTGGTTGAAAAATTAGGGAGGGTGGGGGAAAACAAACTTTGTGTCAAGTTTCAATGGTATAGTTGGATAAGTTCGAGCAGTGTCTGGTTGTTTCCCAGTACAATGTTGAGATTGCTTGTCTGGGTCTGCTGTAGGTGAGTTTGAGCTAAGTGTAATTATAGGTGGTGTACCTTGAAAGCTAAGTGGTAGTGAGCTTTGAAATGAAGCTGATGAATTGACTATACTGTCTGAGTGATCCCAGTGTGCTCTTGAAAGTAAGCATTCAAGATTAGTTTCTGGTCCTTGTGGCGGAGTAAAGGGAATTTGTGATGTAGTAGGTGAAGAAAATTAAGAATTAAGTGGATCAGAGATAGAGATGTCTGAGATGAGGCTAATATCTTGTTGCGTATCGTTTATATTTGAAACAGTGTGAATCTGCTGTGGCAATTCAGAACTATTAGTTTCATCTGTGTTTGCAAAATTTGTAGGTTGAGTCTAGAAATGTTGTGGGTTTGAACATTTAAATTTTTCAGGCTTTGTCGCTGTTGGTGGAGCAGGTATAATAGTTTGTGGTTGATGTGTTTCACTGGCGATAAAGCCTGAGTACGGCACTAAAGTCTATGCGTCTATTTGGTGTTGTTGTTGTTGTTGTGCTTGCGTTTGGTGTATTTGCGCTTGACTCTAATAGGTGGATATGGAATTAATGATTGTGGGTAAAAGTGGGGGGAGTGTCCAGTAGGACGAGGTCTATCTGCAAATTTGGCAGTAGCAATGACTGAGTAGCGATGTTTTTCAGTTTCTTGTGCTTTTGTTTTTTTATTAAAGAGATTAAATGATGACATTTTGGGGGTGGATTGTGTAGTCGCTTCACTGTATGAGCAACTAGATGATTCGGATACAGGGGAAGCACTTGGGTTAGTGTTGGATTGTTGATTTAAGGACGCAATTTTGATGTTAATCACTGCCCCAAAGTGAGGCAATTATCACAGTAAAAGATTTTAGAGTCTGCGCAAGTTGGATCAACAATTATTAAGAGATTTAAAGTACGTGTACAAACTCAGATTGCTGCAAAGGGTAATTCTGGGGGATGATATTGAGTAGATAGATGAGATGTAAAAAATCAGCAGAGTTGACTGTTTGCGGTTGTATAATCTTTCCTATCTAATGAAAAGATAATGTGTGGATATACCGTTTCTTTTTGCCAGATGTTGCTTTGCGAGTTGCTGGTTTTGTTCATCCAATCTAAGAAATTATTTAATATATTTAATATCGTATGAGGCTGAGATAGCGTCGAGATTAATAGTGTACACAATGTCTGTATAGAGAAGTTCAGATAATTTAGGTGTTGAATGGGGTGGAAAGATTGGAAGATAGAAAAGAGCAGTATTTTTGTTATTAAAAACTTTAACATTAAAAACATATTCACAACAAGTGTGTGAATACAATATGTGGTCTGCGTAAAAGAAAATATCTTGAAAACGGATTTTGTTTAGGTTTAAAAGTCTGAATATACCTAAAAGTATAATCTTTTGGCTTTCTTTTAAATAATTCTTCAAGTCTCTGCTGTGAATAAATTTGCGTACCTGGTTTTTTATAGAGATTGTGCTGAACTTTCAGTCCTGTCCGACTGAAAGTGTGGAGTGGTGTTGAAATGGTGGCTTTTGCGAAAAGTTCATTTGATGCTTCTTAGAGCTGGTTCGTTTTGCAGTGAAA
>NC_134480.1:28244588-28397588 GCF_964194025.1 Convolutriloba macropyga | reverse complement strand
CGACTCCTCGAGTATACTGATAGTTTCGTAATGAAGTATCCTGTTGTGTACGCTGTTAAGTAAACTTATTTTTTTTTGTAAACAAATTAATCAACATTGTCCATCAACCTCGCTATTACTCAAACGCTTTTTTAAACATTCGAGTTCTTTGAATAAGCTTCGCGCATATTAGACCGCAATTAAATATGTTTTCTTATATTGTTTTTTCTGTTAGAAAAATGTGATACAAGACGAAAAGTTATTAGTAAAAATTGTACCTGCTCCTCGGTTTCGCCGCTCTGGCGTGTCTATCCACCAGATGACGCAGTCAGCAGTCACCATAAAGCACAGTTGCCAATCACCATACTACACTTGTCATCTCGGCAAAATTGCCCACTTTCTAACTTGGAACCAACTCTTAAAAACGCCTTACTTATGGAGCCTTCACCTGATATTCGCGCACCCATTCCCAAAAAAACGCTAATCAGTTCCCTATGATCCAAAAATTTTGTTTATTAAGACTCTTCAGTCCGAGAAATTGAATTCCACAAATTTTTCTACCGATACTCATTCCCTGTCAAAACATTATACCGTGTTTAATAAAAATCTTATTATAATTTTGACCTTAAAAAAACACGGCCCTCAAAGAAAAGCGCACCTGTGTTGGTGTCAAGGACGAATCACGCTACAAGGCTCTTTCTTTATGTATACTCGTTACTTTTATAAAAAAACTTGCATGTTAGACACGGACGGGGTTTTTGTATAGATGACGAGGTGACTTTTCTGTAAACTTTGAAGGACGATAGAGTCGACATGTAACGGGTATGAACGACATTTGGTCAAACGCTTGGTGGCCGTACATCAATTTTTCGTTTAAGGCTGCCGAATGTACTCCATATACATCGATTTGTCGCGACACAAAACTTTTTATTCCCAGATGTAAAGTAAACCTTGTACCTAAATACGAGTAATTTAATTGGAATTTAACATTAGATTCCGCAGATCCATTTTGTACGTTCTAAAGAATGACTGCTTCAAACTAATAGCCATAGTAAGATTGAGTAATTAGCCCACAGCCGAAGTTTACGCGAAAACCCCGAGTGACAACAACCTAAAATTTGCTGAGAAATAAATTTGCACACACGGTTTGCTTTGAAATATACGTCTCGGTGAAGCACGTTGTCTAGTAATTAAAAAAGAGATATTTTCTGTAAAAACGATGAGACTGACATAGTTGGTGCTGCCTAGATAGACCATTGAGCCATATACTTGATCAAAGAAATTATTCAAACACTTAAATGTCGCCAGTCTCAAATAAAATGAGAAAATGAACTGCGTAACAAAAAAGCGGACCGTATGAAAGCACAAAAAAAAACTATTATGTGCCTAAATAGCATTCGCAATCAGATTTCTATTAATAAATAGCTCAGTAATCAATGACAAATTTTTCAGACCTGTTAACAATCCATTCACAAATTTAACGTGCAAATTTGATTACTGGGTACTACTTGATTGGATCATTGTCAAACGTAATTGTTTAGATTGGGAGACACTAACCTCATTGCAACACCTGAGCGATAAAACATGAAAGACTATAGAATTGACGAAAAATTTAACGCACACAAAGCGGCGGGGATCCAGGATCCCGTAGCCTAACAGAATCAAGACGCGAGTTTCTACAATAGATGGCTTCCATTCTCAGAAAAGAGCCAACTTGTGCCTCGTAGGGTCATGTCAGCACCCATCGCGATCGCATAAAAATTTGACCTTGAGAAGAGAAACAAAAAGCACACTGATGGCTTTTTCGAAGTTCCTGCATCTGGCGCGATTTTGAAGTCATCAACTACAACATCCAATATTTGTGAGCCCTTTCTTCCGATTCTCAGAACAGTGATAACGCCAAATTTAGCATTCGTGATAAACGTTCCACATACCTCATGACTTGTGCCATCGAAAGACATGACGCACAAATTAGCTAGTCCATGGAGAAAAAGTTCTACAACATTCTGGCCATCTTGTTACGAAAAATTCGGGCGGACCCCTCTTGAAGAGAAAAAACAGCAGGCTTACAGCTGGTCTGAGGCACTCCCCATAAAAACCAAGAACTCAAATGAATACCTCGCCTGCATGTCTCTAAATTTCACCAACTTATAAGATCAATGGACCCGGGTTGACTTCATAATTGAAAAAGTTGTAAAATTACAACTTCCTATTATGTCGTCTATGAAAAGTTGTAATCCTAGAACTTTCATATTATGAAAGTTGTAAATTAACAAATTTTCAGAGAAATCATGAACACGGCTAAAACAAAGCACAAATAACGTGTTTCAGAAAATTAGTAAGAAAAATATTGGAAAAAGTTACTCTTCAGTTATACCGAGATAGTTAAGAGACCTCCTAGAACACCTTTAATAATTGTTTCTATGACTGTGGTGTCGTTATCAGATTTTAAATGTTGTACATGAAAAATTTGTAGTCCTAGAACTTTCATTTATGAAAAATATGTTATCCTAGAACTTTCCATTTTATGAAAGTTTTAATCAAAGAACATTCCTATTAGGATAAAGCTGTAATCATAGAACTTTCCTTTATGAGAAAATTGTAGTCATAGAACTTTCCTTTATGATAAAGTAGTAACCATAGAACTTTCCTTTATGGGAAAGTTGTAACCCTACCAATTTCGTACAACTTTTTTCGTCTACGACATTAAGGATCCATAAGAGGACAGTTCTAGGATAACAACTTTTGGTTTACCCGGGGAAACTCATAACCCCAAACAGCAACCCGATGATAAAAATAACACATTAGAGATTAGTACATCAACCGATGAGTTAAACTCCACCAGCAAACTAACTGGAACTTTTCCAACACTAACTATGGACTGTCGTACATACATTTGGCGAACCATTGGAAGGAATATAAAAAAATAACGTTTTGTGGGATTGCAGACGTCAACTCAATTGTATCACACAGTTCCTCTTCATCGAAATCTAAGCCGAGCAAACTAAAGACGAGAAAATTCTTCTCGACCCAATATCTTCAGGATGGATTTATTCTACCCTTTTCCTCAACGATTAGCGTAGTAGAATCAATCCAGAAGGTAATTGAAAACCCGAATCAAAGCGTTCTATCTCCAATACGCCCTTTGCTAATATCCCGGCCTTCGGGTTCACATTTGACTCATAGCCAAGCGCAGAAGATGAAACCCTAGGGTTTGTCAGTTTCATAACCACCCTCTTGAGTGCCTCACACTCTTCTAAGATGAAAGAAAACTTGATTTCAGAATCCGAAAACGCCCCAGGACGCCAAAAAAAGTCACAGCTGAGGGAACACGGTCCTTAAAGCGTACTCGACCACCTTGCTAGTCTTTTATGTCATTTTAATGCGCGCGCCCTTCAAACTCTAATTTCAGAACAACTCGTTTTTGATAGCTATTTTTGTTCCAACCCTCTTGCTTTGTCTCTTAAAAACGGTAATTTTTTACTCTGTGTTGTTTTTTCTCTATCCTGATCTTATCGTCAGTGTTCAAAATTTTAGGTGCATTAGTGCTGTCATCTGCAATGTTGCCCAATCTCAGCTTTGTTTTTTGTATTGCATGCATATCTTTAATTTCATATCATTTGCTCTACTTAACATTATTTCTGGTTACATGACAATTTACCCAATTCCATTTTACACAATACCAACTTACCCAATGCTCTTTGATCTTTTCGTTCAATTATCCGATTACAAATTAGCAGTCGCTATTAGAAGGATGATTTAAAACATTTGTAGACAATATAATCCCATGTTCGGTTGTGATAGTTTCATATCAAGTCCCACGGGCCATTTATTTTATAGTCGGCTAAATAGTCGTTCTGGTTAATTTAGCAATGAGGTAAATTGGGTAAGTTGGCATTGGGTAAATTGGCATTGGGTAAAATGGCAGGTTGGGTAAAAATGGCATTGGGTATAATTGCATTGGGTAAAATGGAATTGGGTAAATTGTCCTGACACCATTATTTCTATTTAGTTTATCACTTAACTCTGGTCACCTCAGCCATTAAACTGCGATTTTTTTTCAAAATGTCAGACACAAGTTTTAATCCTCGCAGGGGAAATTTGTCGGCCAATTTACTGCTCTCGAATCTCGAGTGCACTTATGTTATCCATTATCTTGTAATGTATGTTATTATGTAAGCGTAAACTTCGTTGTGTGGAAACGGATTTTGTGAGCTTGTCTGTCAACCTAGCTATTCCTCGAATGTTCTCTAGGACATTCTCTCAGTTTATTAGTCTCAGTGCAGACTAAACGGTTAGTAAAAACTCTCCTTTATCTTTATTCCATTTTAAAAAAGTTCTCATAGAACACGTGTAAACTACTAAAATGTGTTAAAAACCTCCCAGCTTTGAATACACACATACATAAGAACATACTCATTCCCAGTTTTTCCCTGTTGCAGCCATGACCAGTTCCTGCTTTCAGAACAATTTAATGAAAAATAGGCTGAATTCTGGTTATTGAAGAATTTTTACATTATTAATACTCGATTTCTCCAGAATCGAGTATTTAAATACGCATAGAAATCGTTCCAATTTAGGTACAAAGCTCGGAAGAAATGCAAATAACATAAATTCAAGTAAACCTAATCATAAGACCGATCAAATAAGACATGATTTGGCTATATAATTTTTGGGTTTTTGGATGCATTGGTACTAAATGGTGACTGGCATTGAACTGATTCGTTAACAAAATACCGGCCAAAATGAGCATCAAAAATTGCCATCTAAAAAACCACTTGTGGCTATGATCACCGTAATCTTAGTACGTTTACGATGCTTCTACATTGTTAAATGTTGCTATGTATAGCGTGTCCCATAAAGTTGAAATAAGCGAACGTTTCAAAAGCAGCCACAGAACAGATTTTAAAGGTCAAAGTTCAATTTTAAAACGTGTAGAAAAAATTGATGAATAGAAGCTTAATGGAGAAAACGTTGACATTAAAAATACCAATTTGATGCTCAATTGCCTGTTTTTGACGTTTTCGAACGTTTGCTTATTTCAACTTTATGGGACAGACTATACGTACTATACTTAATACGTTGATTTTTGGCGATAATACGTTACTTGAGTTGAAGTTATAGAAACGAAAGAGTGTTTTCACCTGTATTATGTTGCCACTCTGGGCATAGATTGTGTTCGATGACTCCAATCCATGGATTTACGCTACAGCTGTTCCAGTTATTGACCCTTCTCTCAGTTCTTACATTCTGCAGCATTAATCATTTATCAGATGAATTAAAATAGCTCCTCTACTCTGCATCAGTTAACGTTCCAGTCAAGAGGTTGCGACTCCAAAGATGGCCAGAAACAGTCGGACAGTGATTTTTTCCAACAAAAACACTATCGGGGTCAAATGCGACTCGAGTGTTTCATCTGGTCGAGAAGAATCAGCGTTTTTTTTGGATTGTCTGACACTAAGCAGTTTGTTTTTGGACACTGGACAACAGTTACCACAGGTGATCCCATTGATTGCAGTGAGGTTGTTGATGTTTCTGGAGAATCCGTCTAACACATTCGACACAGATGAGATGTAGAGTGAAACCCAATCTCATCACTTTTATAAAACTTAGGAAAATTTTGGCAAAAAAACTGTCAGATAGATCCAAATTCAATTTTCTAACCAATTTTGAAGTAAATTTCTTCATTTTCAGACGGCAAGAACCCCAACCAAAGATTTTTTTTGACTTAGCATGGACACTGAATCCAAACAATTAATTGAATAATATTGTTGATTTTGTGGTAATCTGTTACATTAGCACCATATAATTTTTTGGACGCAAAACAATTTTCTGTCGAATTGTCCAGATTTCGGTAAAAAATTGATTAAGTCGGTTATAATATCAAAATAGCCTCTTATATAGGAAAAATGAGATAACATTGTGATAAATTGTGCAATTTTGAAAAATTTTGGTCAATTTCGATGCAATTCTGGAAAAAATTAGAAAATCAGTACTGAATATTGACCAATCGTACTTTCAGGCATAAAACCGTCCAGTTTAATGGATTACCGTTTCGTATTCAGGAATTTGCAATATTTGACCAAAAATAGAGACAGAAATGCACAAAAGCTCAAAATTTTGACAAGTTTTGAGAAGACACGTTGATTAAGTGAACCTCAAAACACAAAAAAATTCTGAATAAAAAACCACCTCCGGCCTACAAAAAAAATCATCATGCCATATATATTTTTTTCTCGTTTCAATACCCTGCAGTCGGTTATTTTTTCAAACTTCTGTGTTCCGTTTTTTTTCAATAACGTCGCTCTCCCAAAATTTCTTTTTTCAATTTTGTATCCGATCGTTTTGATTTTTTTGCGTTCAATGTCGTGTTTTCCGCTTCATTTATTCCTTCGACGAAGTATGTTGTCACATATGATGAAGTATGTGTTTTTGTTGTAGAATCTTCATTAAACTAGTATGCTTGTTGGTTGCTTTGGTCTTGTTGCTTTCTAGGGTGTGACTTAAGTTTGTTCTAGAGTTAAGGCTATTTGGTTCCTGGACTTATCCAACTTACTAATTTACTAGCACCCCTGATGTAGTATATTGATTTTTGCTGCTGTATGTTTGCGTGTACCTGTATGATTGTTAGTTGGTTTGCGTTTTTGTCTTCTAGAATGTGACTTAAGTTTGTTCTGGAGTTACCGCTAGACCAATTCGTCACCTTTCCAGCTTTCATAGCCTTCGGAAACACTGCAAGTTATTTAACTTTTGCTGTAGTTTGTTGATTATTGTTTGTATGCTGATCGGTTGTTTAGGTTTGAATGTGGTAAGGGTGTGACTTAAGTTTATTCTGGAGTTAGGGCTAGTTTGTTTGGTTGAGTTTGTTGCTGTGTTCTGTTAGCATAGTTCTTACCCAGTTCCCCGCTCGTGGCTTGCTCTTTTCCCGCCCATTCTTTACCGTCTTCCCGTTTCGTTGCGGGCTACTAGCTCGACGTTTTTGTTCAGTCCGTCCGTTTTCCCGCCGCGTCGTGCGCCCGTCCCCCGACATTTTTTTCGTCGGTTTCGTTTCCCGTTTCGTCGTGCATCTTTCGATCAGTGTTTCCGTTCCTTGCCCTTGTGTTGCCCGTTTCCTACCCACGTTTTTGCCCTGTCCATCCCGTTTCCGTTTCGTTGTGCGCCGTTCACCCGTCCTTTACGCCCCGTCCGTTTTGTCTCCCGTTTCGTTGTACTTCATCCACCCGGCCCTCTTTCGCGGGTTGCCTGTCTTTCTGTTTATTTTCACGTTGCTTAAAAGCACGTTAGACGCTCCCACTTTTGTTGCTTTATTTCACCGAGTAATTCACTACTCGGTAACTTCTTGCCCGCTCTTCGGCGTCTTGACTATCGAGTCGTCGTCATTTGGGTTTGGTATAACCCTCGTTCCAAGTGTTTATTTTGAAGTTAATTTACAATGAAAAATTAGCCAATTCAAGATCATGGCGGAACAGGAGGAAAAATTAAAAAAGCCTAATAATGCGGGACTTAATCTAGAATCCGAGTTGTGTAACATCCACAAGAACATTAATGATGCCATAGATCGGCAAGACATGAGGGTTAAAGTTGAAAGTTTGCTTTCTAAAATGAAAGATGTTTTCAGTAAACTAGTGCAGGAGAAAGAAGAAGTCTTTGAGTTGGCCAGTAAAACCGAGAACCGAGATTCAATTTTTTCTGTATCTGAGCAATGGTTAGATGACGTAATTTAGAACAATGATAAATTTCTGCTTGCGGCTAGAAGCTGTATTGACTCAGTTGCTGACCGAGACACCGTCTGCGAGGGCGTTAATCCTCGAAGGCAGTCTAAGAGATGTTCACGCCAAACAACGTCATCAATGTCTAGCCAGCGTAAACATGACTTTATTATGGCAAAACTAAAGCACGAAGAGGCTCAAAAACGAGAACTAGCTGCCATGCGCCTCACTAAGCAAAAACACGAAATTGCCATGCGAGAAAAGGAGCTTGAAATACAAATGGAGCAGATGGTACTTCAAGAATTGGAGGAAGACCACCGCCAGCGTGTTGCCGCAGCTAAACTAGATGAGGCTGAATTATTGGATAACCTTTGTATAGTAACCGCTAAAATGAACTAATTTAAATTAAAGTTAGGGGATCAGATATAAGTTAGAAACTTGTTCAGGTTTAGGTAAATTTGTTTCCACCCGGTAATTCAGTGAATACTTCAAGTGAGTTAGACTTTTCTCGTCCTGGTTCAGCAATCGCTGACCATCTCGTTCGAGATACCGCCCTTTGTAATCCTCCAGAAAGCTCAAGTAATGTTGTCGGTAACCTAAATCACCTTGAAATTCTATCTCAGTCAGTACACATGGCCAGGAATTGCAAGTTCTATTGCTCAGCAGGAAGAATTGTATCGGGAATACCTCCAGGCTCAACTGCAGCAACCACTCAGTGACCAAAGGGTCGAGCAGGCACATCCCCTTTAGGTAGTGTTAAGGTGATCCCAGTGAACCAAGTACCAGTCGACGTAAAAAAAATCCCACAGGCCACTTCGGCCTTCTATGCAACCTCCTTAGCCGCCGACACATTTTATGCTACCATTGACCTCCAAATTTTTATACCTCATTTTTCAACAAACCCACAGGTAAATCAGTTCTTGGGTACAAAATACACCAGTGTGCCTGGTCAACTACATCTGTCCATCCCTCATGTTCCACAACAACAGAATCCGGGTCAAAGTAACACTCCAAACGCGACACAACTCCCTAATGCCCACCTTCCCCATAACTTCTCTCCATTTTTGAACTCACACGTAGTAAAGCCGCCCTTAATCTCGTAGCATCATCTACCTAACTCCCAAGTTCCCGTAATACCACCAATTGTAGCACCGCAATTACATACCTTAATTAACCAACATCAGAACACTGTTCGTTCCTCTCCAGACCGCTCGTTACCGTGTCCCGCCGCACCAAAACTTCCTTTTGACCGTAACTTTGACCTAAAATTGGGGCATTTCCCCATAAAAGTAGATCAAGTTACAAATACTGCAGCTATTTACTACAACTTTCAACCAACACTACCCCAAGCACTGCTAACCCTGCTAGCAGCCATGCCATCTCACAATGGACAACACCAATTTTAATAGCAATCACGAAGCAACCTGTAGCAACCAAGTAAACTCATCCTGTACGGCAACTAACGTCGATCCATCTTTTGTCACGCCGATTATTCCTTCTACGAACGATCACAGAGCACCCGCAACGTTGTGTTGGGGTGGCCCACAGCATCACACGCCACCGGCGCCAGCAGCCGAAAACGCAAACCTTTTGGGGCGTTGGCTGACACAATTGCGAGCAGGAGGAATAATCCGCTACCTAAATGGAAATTGTCCCAATACAATGGTAATCCCCTACAGTGGAACGATTGTTATGGTCAAATTAAAAGCGCAATTGACTTTCAAGACTTAACTGATGATGTAAAATTGGCATTCCGTACAACCCTCGTATCTGGTAAAGCTAAAGCAGCAAAAGCTGAGTTCGCCTACTGCGGCGCAATGTACAAAGATGCACTGACAACCTTAGATCGTAAATTTGGCCGACCACGGGCGGTCGTAAGTGCACATATGAACAAACTCAACAGCTTTTCACCATTGAAAATGCACAATAGCGATAATATCCTCAGCTATTCAAGTCCTGTGCATTTCAAGTCTTGTTGGCGTTTGTAAATCGCTCTCATATGATTTGGATTTAAAGAGAGCTGCGCTTCTCAACACTGCCGCAGCGAAGCTATCACCCAATATGAAGGAGTCATGGTAACTCTGCTTCACCGTCAAAAAGCATTGGGTGAAACCTACTCTTCTGGACTTTAATGACTGGTTAATGGAGAAGGGCGAAACGCACGATTTAATAAAGAATACTGCAACTAAAGCGAGGACTGTGGATACGAACAACTCAATAACAAGAACAAAAGCTGCTTCGAAGGCATTTGCTGCAAATACGCAACACAAGAGTAACGTTAAGCCGCAACAGAGTTCTCCGTTGACATCAATCCCTCGTTGCATTGGGCAGCCACCGGCTGTGGGAATGCCGTGTCTTTAAAGAAAAGACCGTCACGCAGAGATCCGAGGTCGTGACTGAGGCAAAGCTCTATTTCTTTTGTTTGCGTGATAAATACATGTTCAGTCGGTACAAAAAGTCCCCGTAAATGTATAACAGATGGTTGCAATAGTTCCCATAACACCCTACTTCACAGCGCTGAGAGGGTTTTTCCTGCTAAACCCTCAACAAACAACAACATCAAAACTTCAATGTCAAACGCAAGTAATAGTAGGCCATCTATAGCCAACATCAACCAAGGTAAAGAACCACTTTGTCTTCCATGACAGATTTCAAAGTCCTCCTTCAGGTTACGGAACTGAATTTCAGTAATTCTTCTGGTACCAATAGTACAGCGTTGGTTTTATGCGATACCGCCTGCAGTAATTCTTGGATGTCAGATAGTCTCGCAGCTCCACTCGGTTTGCAGTGTACCGCATTGAAACTGACCGTCAAGTGTATAAACACGGAAGAACTTATCGACACAAAAGTGGTTCAATTGACTGTCACACCTCATAAAGATCGCGACTTCGAAGCATTCACTGTACGTCCCTATGTGAGGGAAACAATAAGTGTAGGTTCCGACATCATTGACGATAAATTCATGCAAGAAACTTAACCATATCTGGCCGTCCTAGATCCAGTAAAATATAGCTATGGAAACATTGAGATGATACTTGCAGAGGACGTATACCATGCCTTCCGTACGATAGAGTACTTTGCAGCCGACGAAAAGTGCTCCCCGTTTGCTGTTCGATTGCCCATAGGTTGGGTTTTAAGCGGTCCACTTTCGTCAAATCCAAGTTTAAGGATTTGTACGTCGCGTAGAAGCAGGTTGACCCACGATCCCCAGCGGACGCTCACGTGCATGAAGTGCTTGACACAAAAACATTTCATAATGGCCAAAGATGCGATGTCGGTATGTTAGAGGCTGATGACAACATCCAGCTCCTGAATAACTACTTTTCGTCACTGGTACAGCTCCTGTCTATCAGAAAGCGGCTCCCGAGTGATACAACATTGAAAGAAAATTACGCTAAGACTATCAGTGAAGACCTAAAAAAAGGTTACCTAAATCAAATTCTTGATGCTCACATTGTCGAACAGCTGTCGGATAAAGAGTGGTACCTACCAGATCATCCCGTGATCAACCCGAACAAACCGGAGAAAGTGCGCAGGGTACTAAATGGTGCAACAAAGTTCCACCGTACTTCTTTGAATAAAATATTGCTCACTGACCCAGACCTGCTCCAACACCTAATCCATGTGCTACTTAGGTTCTGTCAACATCAGTTTGCCGTGTCCCCAGACATCGAGGGTATGTTCCTCCAAGTGGGTGTCCCTGACTGTGACCAACCATCACTGCGTTTTTCGTGGCGGGAGAACCCACAATAAATGTTGTAGTGTATCAATGCACACGCCACATATTCAGGGCTAAAGACTCACCCACGTGCGCTAACAATGCAATGCTACGCACGGCCCGAGACAACATAGGTCAGTACCTCGAAGCAACCAATGCCGTCCTAGAAAACTTTTACATGGATGATTACTTGGATTCGGTGGAGTCGCCTGAGAGGGCTCTCAAAAGATCGAAGGAGTTAGTGCATCTTCTCCATTTAGGTGGGTTCAAGCTTACTATGTTTGTGAACAATTTACCATATCTTGCTGATCGAATTGATGGGTCACCTCAGTCCACCGAACCAAAAGTCATGGCCTCATCTAAGGAGGATTCATCGCATGTGCTTGGGTTGAAATGGGATCACAACAATGATACTATTGTTGTCAGTCAGGGTACCTCCAGTACAGTAACTACGTTTTCAACACAACGCTTGTTATTGAGCCTGGCGTCTAAAGTATTTGATCCTATCGGCCTAGTGGCATCATTTACCGTTGATGCCCGATTGTTACTAAAGGACATTTGGCGTGTCAGCGGACAGCATTGAGATGAAAAATTACCGAAAAACACTGTTGAAAGGTTCCTCGAATGGAAAGTAGAACTATCCAAGCTTGCCGAAATTACTATACCAAGGAACTACTTTTCAAAAAACTTTGAACAACTGGTACTACAAGTGTTTGGCGATAGCTTTTAAGAGGTCTTCAGCGCTGTTGCAGTTCTCCGGGCTCAAGTAAACACTTTTAGTGGACCAAAAACATAGCTTGCATTCGTCTTGGGTAGAGCTCGCGTAGCACCTATGAACGTGATGACAATTCCAAAACTAGAGCTGCAAGCTGCCCTACTTGCCGTTCGTTTGAAACAAGACATCTTTCGAGCCCTTACTGTACATTTTAACAAAGTCTCTATGTGGACCAATAGCACTACTGGCTTGCAGTGGCTTAACTTAGCAAACAAGCAGCCAATATTTTTTGCCATCCGTGTATGCGAGATTTTAAAACACACTAGCGTTGACAAATGGAACCACATTGCCTCAAGCGATAATCCGGCAGATTCTACTTCTCGTGGTATGTCCGCTGAGGTTGTGCAATAAAATAGCTGGGTGAGGGGTCCAGACTTCTTAAGAACCACGGAATTCCCGTTCAGTCCAAGCACCGAAGTCGTTAAAAGCATCACAATTGGTATAGTAACTAAGGGAATTGTTGATATCAATACATCATTAGCCGCATCCGTAACCAAGTCAACTAAGGAACCACCCCCGCAACTAATACCCTTCGATAAGTACAGTTTTTATCAAAAGTTGCTACGGATAACAGCGTACGCACTCCGCCTGCTACCTTCTCACGCACGTTACCGTAATAGCAATGGTAGCATCATGGACCCCTCGGAGCTTGACAAAACCGAGCGTCATCTTCAGTACCTTGTGCAAGGGGAATCAATTAATGCGGAGAAAACAGATCTCCTCGAAAACAAATCCGTTATACGGAGTAGTCGTATTGCTCCGTTTTTTCCCTTAATCGGGCCAAATCGTCTAATCCGATCGGCCTGTCGCATCAAACTGTTGGTCGAAGTTGACTTTGATTTAAAACATCCTATCGTTCTCGACGCACGATATGCATTTGTAAAATTTTTTCTTAGGCACAATCACGTTAATTATCACCATCAAGGTAGTGACTACCGGCGGGCTAAAGTACAAGAACGTTATTTCATCCTAAAATTACGATCCTCACTGCGTCCAATTAAATCCAACTGCGTCACGTGCAGAATGTTCCGCGCTGCCACTATTCAACCAATCATGGCTGACCAACCAGTAGAAAGACTCGCTTACCAGTCTCCTCCCTTCACGAACTCAGGATTGACTACTTCAGCCCATTTTACGATACTGTACTTTCGACTACCGAGAAGAGGTGGGGTTTCCTCTTCACATGCTTAACTACTCGTGCCGTTCATGTTGAAATCGTTCCATCCATGGACGCCAGTTGATCTGTAATGGGAGTGGAGCGGTTCGCCTCCCGTCGAGATACACCTGCCATTATTTGGTCAGACAATAGCACTAACTTTGTTGGCGCGGGAAAAGAACTACGCGAGAATATCGAAAAGTGGAATACTATCAATATTGCAGTGGAACTTGCTCACAAAGGCATTAAGTGGAGGTTCAATACGCTCTGTGCGCCACACCAAGGTGGCATTTGGGAGAGGCTGGTTCGTAGTTTTAAACGATTACTTTACACCATCCTCGCTACTCGTCGCCTCACTGACGAGGTTTTGAACACTAATTTTTTTCTCGTCAAATATGCATTTATCTCACGCCGTTAACGCCCGTAAGGGCCGATCTGTCCGACCTAGGCGCAATAACACCTAATCAGTTCCTAATCGGTAGCCAAGCAACAGCAGTTCCGTCAACCGTTGGCGTAGACGAATTTGATCATCGTAAATGATACGCCCGCGCACAGTCGTATGCCAACACTATTTAGTCACGTTGGATCAAAGAGGCAAAGAGTACGTACTGGCGCCGAGCCGACGTTCCAAGTGGTAGACGCCTGCCGAGCAACACCTCAAGACCAATGATTTGGTTTGGGTAGTTGAAGAGACCAACTCATGGGATTACTACCCCACTGCTCAGTTCACTGAACTCTGCTACGGCTCCGACAGCGTCGCGCGCTCCACTGTCCTGCGCACGTCTGCTGGATCTCTCGTACGCCCGCCTGTGAAAATAAAACCGTTTCTCTAGACATCTTTCTCTGGGCCGGAGGACGTTACCGAGTAATGTGAATAATATAACAAAATGCGTCTTTTTCATTAGCCAATAAGAATCGAGTATTTAAATACACATAGAAATCTTTCCAGTTTACGTACAGAGCTCGGAAAAAGTGCAAATAACATAAATTCAAGTAAACCTAATCATAAGACCAATAAAAAAAGACATGATTCGGCAATGTAATTGTTGGGATTTTGGATTCGTTGGTACTAAATGGTGTCTGCAATTGAACTGATTCGTTAGCAGACAAAAATTCCGGCCAAATGAGCATCAAAAATTGCCATCTACAGAAACCACTTGTTGCTTTGATCGCTGTAATCTTAATACGTTTACGATACTTCTACGTTGTTAAATGTTGCTTTGTACGTACTATACTTAATACGTTGATTTTCGCGATAATACGGTACTTGAGTTGAAGTTATAAAAACGATAGCGTGTTTTCACCTGAACTAAAAGTACTTTTCCTGGATCTTTTCAAAAATTGCCCCCCCCCCTTTTGCAAAAGGGGGCTCTTCTTGTACAGAATTTAAGCGATCAATTTATTAACCAATCAGAGACGACTATTAACTTTGCGTGTATACTCATATTGTGTTAAACTGGATAGAACAAAATGCGCCATGCTAGGTTAATTCGCGTAATTGGAATAGAAAGCGAACATAATTTCCGATTGGCGTATCGGTGAGCGCGCTTTACGCGCGTCGCGGCTTTGCCGCGATAACCGACCCGCGGTTCCCGGATTACATCCCACAGCGCGTGAGAGGCATGGCCGTGAACAGCGGTCCGCAATTGCGCCTAAACTGATATTCGGCTATCTAAACTGTAGGCCAACTAATATTGTGGTAAAGTATAGCACAAAAGTGGTGGCGATTCTCTTCTACGTACCAAAGAGGCGATTGTTGAAAAGATCCTTTTTCTTTACTAAAAATTGTTCTGGAGTAAATCTCTATCATTTATTGACAAACAATCAAATTGAAAAATTGAAACACATTTTGTTAATGTATTGCTTTCAAAAGGTACTTTTCGTGCTCGCCGTACGTGTCGTATAAGAGAACCTATATTTGCGAATGTTAGGGGACCAAAACAGTGAGAGTGAACTCACATTACAGGCCTAAAGGCATATTTAAAAACTGAAAACCCATGGTTCATCGAGAGGAATAATAGATATGTCTTTCTGGCAAAATGGGAAATGCCTTTTTTTGCAAATGTCGTTAAATTTCGGCTTCAAACGTCGGGAGATATGTTCTTTGTAAAATTCGGCTCAAATTTAATCAAAGGAAACTCAAGAAACAAGTAACCGGCTACTTCCTATTTGTCGTTTTCCCAAAGATTTTGGCAATTTTAACCTTTTCCTATTTAATACTGCTCTCCTCTTTTTTATCGTGGTACGAATTACTTATTGGTGGGCTAAACTGATATTGGTTCAAAGCAAAGAGTAAAGTAATTGATTCATGGTGACCTCAAAATTATTGTACTTTGTTACTATGTTGTTATACTTCTGCAGAGATTTCGTGCTCTTATTCGTTTCTTCGTTACTATTTTGCACCGAATCTAACTCTCAACTAATTTAGAATCAAACATACCACGGTTTACTTTCTGTGTCAGATTTTAGCTTACGATCACACAAACTTACTCTGTTAAACTTTATAACAGTAATTAGAAATCTAGTTAAGCGGCATAATAAACTTTCTAGTTAATAAACTGCAGTTATGACTAAGGACGTTGATAGCCAATCAATCAAAAGTACTAGTTCAATTGGAAATGAAAGCAACGACGGGGTTTTAGACCAACCCGAAAACTTCGAAATTCGGCGCAGATCATTTTCGAACTTGGAAACCGGTGTGATTTCATACAGCGAAAGCGAAACTCTTAAAGCCGAAATTGAAGAGCTAAAACGTGAACGGGAAGAATTGAGAAGTGAAGTTGAGCTTTTATTTCACAGAAAAAGACGTGAAAATGAAAAATATGGCGGCACTTACGGCAGAATTTATTCATACGTTCCAAAAACAGCTGCATTTAGAAATCTGTTGACCTTTATTCAGATTAAACTCAGCGATGCTTCATTTTACTTCGAAAAGGTAAATAATTTTTGCCCAAAATTTGGTGAACCCCGTCATTAAATTTTTAATACATTTCGAAGGGGGCTTTAAAGTTTCTTAGCCTGCGACGTTTTGTAAAATTTGATGGAAAGATCTTGATATTTTATCTTCATAGATCGTATTAGAAAGAGATTCCGTTTTACCAAAAACATTTGAGTTTTCTTTCAGTGATGAGTCAATATAATAGAGATTTGTTTGCAGCAACCTTTAGATTTTATTATAGTCAATCAAATTGGAGATCGCTTCCAATTTTAAATTTTAAACCCTTTATCGTTGATTTTCACATACACTCAATGTTTTCAGGGCAAAAAAAACTATTTCTGACAAACAAATACCAGTCTCAAATAATTTGATCTGGTTCTATCCTTAACAACTAATTTGAACATGTTTGTTTTAGGAAAATGAAGACGACAATCAATCACTGTCATCAGGTAAACTTCCTACTTCTTTATTATTTCTTCTAATTTAAAAAATATGCTTCAATGTTCTTCATTATGCACATTAGTCTAGGCTGGGGCTCGAATACTATGACCCTCCACTTCCTTCTTCTGACATTTGATGTGGAAAAAAAATTGGTTTAAATTTAATAGATGTCCATGCTATGGAAACATACTAAAACTTTATCACTTCGAGCTTGGCTCCACAATCGCCCAAATTTGTATATTTCCGAGAAGCAGGAAATTTGAGTAACAAAAGAAGAGATTTCCAAATTTTACTTCAGCTTTGATATCATTACAACAAAAACTGCTTCTTAAAATTATCCAACGACTCCTTTTAGTGGTATGAAAAGAAAAACAAAAATCGTAACTGCTACTGGGGCAAAAATATCAGGTACATAAATACTTTTCGTTAACCGAAAGCAGCGAAACTGATGAAAAGAAGTTGATTGGGGTCACTAGAACCAATAATACAAGTTTAAACAAAAATCCGTTACTGTTTGTCAAAATTAAATGGTTAAGTTTGTGAGTCCTTAGTTGCTAAATTATATCATTGGAAAATTTACAAAAGAAAGAAACTAAAAAAGTGTACATTTATAGAGAGAAAATAAAATAGACATGAACTATTGACATAAATAATCAGTAAAACTATTTCACATTCTTTGTTTCAGGAAGAAGATTGAAAATTTTCTGAACTCAAAACATTTTGATGGCTCCAATTTTTGTCGCAATTAAGTGTAATTAAATATCAGTCGCAATTGAGCACAAGGATGAACACTGCACCTATCGTAACCTGGGGGTTCTTACTCATGCAACCTAGCGCATAGTAAATGCGTTTTGAGACGCGCTTTGCCGTCATATATAAGTTCCTAATATGCACGTTTTTTTGCGCCCATTAGGCATGCGGTATTGTCAAAAAGGGGGCACAAACGCCATTGTCCAGAAATTTGCTGTCGGAAGAGCGAAGTACAAGTGCAATACGCATAGTTAGCGTAACTGGTGAAAACTATGGCTGTTGAGCGAGTTGGTTCCAGCCCGAGTTGGTCAGAAACAGAAACCTAAACTTCTTTTAAATCTTCTATTTGTGTAAATGATTTTCGTATGGCTTTGCGGGCCTGATAGTTAAGTGTAATTTACCAATTAGAGTCACGAATTGTCTTTTATCTAAAGGTAGATACTAGCTATTTAAAATGTTAGAAAACATTTAGTTGAAGAACAAAAAAGGGATCCCATATCTTCTAAAATATGCTGTCATTAGAAAAATGTTTTAAAATTAATCTGGTAAGGTACCATCTGAAAACGAAAATTTTTATCTGAGCATTTTTAATTGCTCTAATAAATGTTGGGATAAGTAAAATATTTGTAGCAGAATAATTTAACCATGGTAATCACTTTTTAAAATACTTAAAAAACTGTTTGGTATAATATCTCAAGCAGCAGCCCTACTGCCAGCCAGATTTATGACCACAAGTCCCTTAATTTGAAACTTGTTTTTTGGTTTTGGTTTATTTTTTCAACGGATATAACTGAATTGCCTTCCAAGTGAACTGTGTCAAGCGAATTCTTTTGATTGAAAATTATTGGAAATATAGAATTATGTTTTTCAGCAACAAACGGTGTTTAACTTTGAAGCCCGCAAATTTTGTAGCAATTACAGAAGTCTTTTGGTTTTATGCGATTTTTCATCTGACTTTTTCAACTTTCGTCATCAAAAACGGGATAAATAGGTAAAGCGCTGAGGGCGTTGAATTTCTCAGCAGCTCTCTTAGCATCTTACGCCTTACCGGTCTCTAAGTATGCGGTAGTAATTATAAAATGTGGAACCCAGCGCAATTCGCATTCGCTCAATTTTTCGATGTGTTACCACATTTTACAATTACTCTATACCTTTAAAATCGATCGAATAGTTCAATTTTGAGTAATTTATATTTTTTGCTTTTTTCGCTTGTATGGCCCCATTTTCAAATTAATTTATATGGTTTAAAATTTGATTGAAATAGCTCATTTTTTTATTTCGAGTAATTTATGCTCTTCATTTCACTCTTTTTCACTCTTTTTATTTTTATTTTGCAATTATCTCTATTTTTTATTTATTTACTATATTTTAAAAATAAATTGAATAGTTTATTTTTTGAGAAATACATATTTTTACTTTTTTCACTGGTGTATCCACATTTTAAAAATGATTTATGTGGTTTTTGATTTTTATAATTGCTATTTTTTTTATTTTGAGTATTTTATGCTCGTGATTTTCACTTTTCACTCTTTTTATTTTTTATTTCGCAATTATCTCTATTTTTATTTATTTACTATATTTTTAAAATTGATTGAATAGTTCAATTTGAGTAATTTATGTTTTTGCTTTTTTTCGCTGGTATGGCTTCATTTTTAAATTGGATTATATGGTTTTCCATTTTTTATAATTACTCATTTTTATTTCGAGTATTTCATGCTCACATTTTTTTTACTTTTCACTATTTTATTTTTATTTTGCATTTATCTTTATTTTTTATTTATTCATTATATTTTAAAATTCGAAAAATTTAAAAATTTTTTTTGAGGAATTTTAAAATATCGCAAAATATTGAATTTTAACTAATTTTAAAATATCGGCCAAAAAACATAGGATTTTTAATTAATTTAAAAATATTTCTCAAATTGGGGAACCAACATTTATTTTATTTTTTAAAATGAAAAAATTATTTTTTTAAAAATTTTCCCAATAAAAATGACGGATATCTTTTGTGAAACTTGTAACAGAGAGTTAAAACCAATAAATCACGTCAAAACCATTACTCAACTAAAATGCATAAAGATAAAGTGGAAAAAACATCAAAATCAAGATATGGTGAAAAAATTAGATGAATATATCAAGACACTACCCAATGATATTACTACTTTTTTTAATAATTCTGTTATGCAAATAAAATCAATTCTTAATAAAGATGATGGATATAAAGATAACTTTGAAGATATTCTTAATAACATAACTTCTATTGTTCACAATCCAATAAAAATATATTTATCCGAAGAATTAGAATATAAAAAAGGAGAAACAAAATTTATTATAGGACTTACTACTATTCCACAAGTTTATACAGCAGGTATTTATATAAGACATTTGAATGAAATAGAAAAATTACTAAAAGAGGCAGAATTAAGAGAATCTGGTTGGATGATTCAAAGAAGAATATCTCGATCATTACATATTTCGTATTATAATTCAACTGGTGGATCATATATTGAATTACCTTTTAAATCAACATATATTATTAATGTCAAGAATACTGATGATGATATGTGTATAATTTGGTGTATATTGGCATATAAGTTTCCAGTAGCAAAGGATAAACAAAGAATATCTAAATAAATAGATCATCTCAATTCAATTATTATTCCATCCTTTGATTTTCCATATAACTATAATAATATAAAAAAAATTACATAAATTGAATAATGTAGATTTTAATATATTTGAAATAGATGAAGATAAAAGAATTAGATGAGTAATATTTAAATCTCATAATAATTATAAGGGGTGTAACCTTTTATTATATAAAAATCACTATGTACTATGTACTAATATATCCACCATTATTAGAAATTCAAATAGAATGTCATATCCATGTTTAAATTGTCTAACAAGGTACTCATCAGAACAAATATTAGAAAATCATAAATTAATGTGTGAAGAACATAAAGCAACAAATTTTATCTATTCGCATAATGATTACCATAAATTTGATAAATGGAGTTCCCTTTACAATGTATTGTGATATTGAAAGTTTTAACACTGAATCAAAGACTCAAAAACCATCTTGTAATAATCTTGTAATTAAATCAAGTTATCCCGATCTATTGGAAGAACATGAAGTTACTTATATGGGTAAAGATTGTGGTGAACATTTAGCTAACACAATAATAAAATATGAAGATAAATTTAAAAAACTACTGAAAGAAAACATTATAATGGATGAAGAATCAGTTACTGGAGAACCTACTAATTGTTTCTATTGTAATAAAAAATTAGGTGAAGACATAGTAAGAGATCACGACCACTTTAATGGCAAATTTAGAGGATATGCTCATAATATATGTAATTTAAATTCTAAGAAACCTAGTTTTGTTCCACTATACTTTTATAATGGATCTAAATATGACATCCATCTTTTCATTAAAGAATTAGCTATAACATAGTTGAAGATGAAAGCGTTAGCTAAAACAAAGAAGAGCTCTTTTCTTTAGATATAGGATGTATTAGAATATTAGATGCATTTAGATTTTTTACACCACTAAGTTTAGATGTAGTAGCAAAAACATTAGGTGGAAACCAAAGAAAAGGAGTTTACCCTTATGATTGGGTTGATGAAAAATGGGAAGATAAAATGAAAACAACTGAGTTTCCTCCACAAGAAACATTCTATTCCAAACTAAAACAAGAGGGAATATCAGATGAAGATTATATTAAAACAAAAGAAGTATTTGACAATAATTGTAAAACTTTGCAGATTATACGATTATGTATCTAAAACAAGATGTAAAATTACTGTCAGATAAACTTGAAAAATTTAGAGATAAATGTATAAATGAATATAAATTAGATCCATGCTATAGATATTCATCACCAGGTTTATCATGGATATGTGGTTCAAAGTTTACAGAACAAAGATTAAAACATTACCAAAAAGATACATATGATGTATTACTCATGATTGAAAAAGGAATAAGAGGAGGTATTGCTACTATACTTGGTGATAGATATGTTAAACCATGGAATGGATATACACAACCAGAACATCACGAAATAAATAAATTATGCACATTATTACACAACTCAGTCTATAGCTCATTAACTAAAGAAAATGAAGCATATCAAGCATATCAAACACAAGAAGATTATCTATTATATTATGATTTTAACTCATTATATCCATCATGTATGGTTGAAGATCTACCTATAGGTGAATTTATTAAATGTAATGACCTACTTTACGAAACTACTAAAGATGGGGACTTTGGTATAATATATGAAATAAATATTAAATATAACAATGACCTAAAACAGAAAACAGAATTCTTCCCTTGTTTTCCAGAAAATTCAATACCATATACTGAAGAATTTACTGATTATCAAGAAGTAAACCAACCCAATAAATACAAACCATTAGAGAAATTAATGCTTATATTACACAATAAAAATAACTATGTTATAGAAGGAAGAATGCTTGGTTGGTATTTAAACAATGGTGTTAAGTTAGAAGATATAACAATTCTCAATAAAATTAAATATGAGAAAAGTAAATGGTTAAAACCATATATAGAGTATTAGGTAAAGAAAAGAGAAGAAGCTAAAGCTAATAATGATAAATTTGGTGAAATGTTTTAGAAATTAATGAGTAACTCATTCTATGGTAAAACTTTAGAAAATGTAAGAAATAGACAAGATGTAGAAATTGTAAATAAATTAGATAGATACAAACAACTAGCAGGTAAACCAACATATAAATCAACATCAATTTTTAGTAATAATCTCGCAAAAGTACAAAATTATAGAAGTGTTGTCAAACAAGATAAATTCAATTATATAGGATTTGTAATATTAGAGCTTAGTAATCTTAAGATTTATGAATTTGTGTATAATTTATTGAAACCAATATATAATAATAATTTCAGCTTATGTTACATGGACACAGATAGCTTACATATACATCTAGAAGATGACCCAAACAAAATGAAAGAATACATAGGAATTAAGTTAGGACAAATGAAAGATGAGTTAAAAAACGAATACATAACAGAAGCTATATTTTTAGCACCAAAAGTATACTATTTTGAAACAACAAAGGAACAAACTCTTAAAGCAAAAGGTGTAACTAAATCTTCTCAAAAATATCAACTGAACAGAGATGATTATTATAATGCATTGTTTAACAATGAAAGCAAATATGTTGAACAATTTAGACTAAGATCAATTAAACATGATATAAATATTGTAAATGAGAAAAAGCTTTCATTATCACCATTTGATGATAAAAGAATTGTTGATGGTGTAAAAACTAAACCATATGGTTTAAATACCTAATATTATAATAAATTATAAATCTATCTGTAAAACTATATGTAAAACTATATGTAAAACTGTATGCAAATATAATATAAATAAAAATAAATATAAACATAAACATAATTTAAACACAATTTAAAACTAATTAGATAAGAGTGAAACCATTACTACTCTTTATAGGTGAATATTTAAAATATAAAATGATTGGTACAATGTGACTAGTAAATAAACTTCTACTACTACTACAACCACTCTAGATCTAGAGAATGAAAAGAACAAAATCTAATCCTTATCAAATTCTAGAACTATCCCTTAATGATGATAGAAAGTTAATTCCTTCTACAATTACACTATATAATGATCTGTGAATGGATTTAGTCCTTTTCACTCTTTTATTAGAGTTCATGTAATGCATGTAATTTCATGTAATACATCCACCGGTTTAGTACTTTATATATTATATATCTTCATCTCAGCCATTATTTTTACCATAGGGTCAGGGCTATTGTTTAAACCCAAAGCAGCTTCTTCTAGCGTTTCAGCTTTAGCTAATATATTTTTATTGTATTCTATAAAGTCTATTACTTTCTTAGGTTAATCCACATACTTAGAATAGGATGAAATAATTAATTTATTATGATTTGGGTTTTTTACATGATTAATGAATTCACCCATACTATAACACTGTTGTCTACAAGCTAAACATCTTTTTAATCCATTTGGAAATTCCATTTTATTTATTTTATAATATACCTTTTCAATACTATAAAAATGATTAGTACCAAATGTGATAAATGTAAAAATAAGGTCTGGTGTTGGAGTTATGATGAGTGTCAAAGTAAACCATTCCAATGTTTTGTATGTAATAAAATTATAACATATAGAGACATACATAATCATTTGCAAGTGCACTTTAATAATCCCAATCAATATTTAGTATGCAGAATGTGTAAAGTAAATAAACACATCTCTCAGTATAGATTTAAACACTTCTATTGTAGGTTATGCATATATCTCCATAGATATAGGTTTAATCATACAAAAGAAAGATTCTTAGAACATTCAAAGAAATATAATATCAGCGAAGCTGGTTTCGAGATCCACAAAGTGGTTTCACCAATCAGCGAAGCTGATTCCCAGATTGAAGTAAAGCTATAACTAATTATAATAAGTTTTTCACCCCATTTAAAATGTTGCTGATGTTTCCGCTTTTTATTATGTTGATACTTATTATTATAATTGTTTAATGGAATTATGACAAATATTCTGATTTAAGGAAGAGATTCAAGGGATATAAGAATATTGTACCAGAACCATTTGAAATTAAAAAACATAACTTTATTATTTATGGTCCGTCTAATTCCGGTAAAACAACTTTTATAAAAGATTATTGTGGTGTGTATGAGACTGTTAATGTATTCTGTATTGTTGGTAGTGAGTGGAAAGGATATAATGTATATGGCATTGATGATTTAAAATTATTATATAATTTAGATAGTTTTGCTAATAGTCCTATTATATTTGATGATATGGGAGAAAACATTAGATTACCAGCTATAGACTCATTGTATTCTAAAGGTAGACATCACAATATTAATATAATATGTGTAGGTCATACTGTAACAGATTTAAATACTAAAGCAAGAGATAACACCCCAGCTATATATATATTTTTTAAATAGTTCACAACAATTCTTTGAAAGAGTACAAGAGAAGTTTAAAATTGATTCTAATCTATATAGATTTAAACATTATAACTATGGTGTAATAAATTATAATATTATTAGTGACTATTATATTGTATTAGATAAAGATAAAAGTGTTGTATATGATTCTAGGATAGGTGATCTTGATATTGAGAAGTATGTTGATTATACAGAGTTTAAGGAAAAGGAATATAATATACTAAGTAGTTATATAACAGATAGAATGATAGAACCAACACATATTAAACCAAAAGAGTTAATGTTCTATTTTGAAGAATATTTAGAATTTAAGGGAATGCTTAAATCAATTAATTTATATAAAATATATACAAATATAAAAAATACACTTAGTGAGATACATAGTGGCTATTATGCTATTGCTGGCATGGTTACTATGGTAGGATTTGGTTATTCTTACTTTCAAAAACATGGTAATAATAATGATAATAATTTTAATGGCATAGATATAATGAATATAGATAAAGCAAAAATTAAATTAAAAAATGGTAAGAATATGACAATAGGTTATGGTTTGATTGATAAAAGCAATTATGATCTCAATCATCCATTTAATATAGTATGTGTGTTAGCTAGTTGCCTTGTAAGTATTTATGCAACTCATAATCATATTAATTCTATATCTAAAAATGAGAGTAATATGTAGAGAATGTAATAATGAAATTGATACTAGTAGTGGTTATCCAGAACATGAACTAATGAATCATTATAATATTCTTCATAAAAATTTAATGGTAAGATGCACGAAATGTATGCAAAGAGTATATAGTGGTTATCACATTAAGGATAGATGTATAGATAAACGTACAGGCCTTATATCATCAGTACATAGTTATATTGACTATATCAATATTTATGATAATGATAGTAATGATAATATTGATATCAATAAAGATGATAAAGATGATAAAAATTATGATTTAAATAATGTTTTAAATGAACTGAAAGATAATATTAAAGAAGATTTAAGAGAATATATTAGGTCCAATTTAAAACAAGAGATCATTAATGAATTAAAACTAGAGATTAAAAATGAAATAAAAAATGAAGTTAATGATGAAATAGAAGGAGGTGCTATAAATAATTTAAAGACTGATGTTAATATTAAGAATCCATCTAAAGAAATTAAATCAACTAGGACTTGTTGTTTTTGCAAAATTGAAAAGAATAAAGATTGTTTTTATAAGACTGGATGTTTATGTAAAGGTTTATGTGTTCCTCTGAAAATGCTCAATGTCAATTGTGGAACATTTTTCTAAATAGGTCTTCCCCTAGAAAACATATGAAGAGACCACATATAAATTAGAAAGATAATTTTTAATGAAAAATTAGTTATAAGCTATATATTTATGAGATAATTCTCTCAATTATACCTTTTAGTTTGTTAATTACAAAATAACACAGAATAACACAGATCAACAAAAATAACTAGAATTATGGATTAAATTAGGATCTTAGTAATTCTGCATGTGTGCAGAATTACTAAGATTCTAATTTAATCCATAATTCTAGTTATCCTTGTTATTCTGTGTTATTCTGTATAATTTTGTAATTAACAAACTAAAAGGTATAATTGAGAGAATTATCTCATAAATATATGGCTTATAATTAATTTTTCATTAAAAATTATCTTTCTAATTTATATGTGGTCTCTTCATATGTTTTCTAAGGGAAGACCTATTTAGAAAAATGTTACACAATTGACATTGAACCTTTTCAGAGGAACACTCTTTACAATAACCTCCAGTCTTGTAAAAACAATCTTTATTCTTTTCAATTTTGCAAAAACAACAAGTCCTAGTTGATTTAATTTCTTCAGATGGATTCTTAATATTAACATCAGTCTTTAAATTATTTATGGCACCTCCTTCTATTTCATTTTTAACTTCATTTTTTATTTCATTTTTAATCTCTAGTTTTAATTCATTAATGATCTCTTGTTTTAAATTGGACCTAATATATTCTTTTAAATCTTCTTTAATATTATCTTTCAGTTCATTTAAAACATTATTTAAATCATAATTTTTATCATCTTTATCATCTTTATTGATATCGTTTATCTATACATCTATCCTTAAAGTGAGAACCACTATATATTCTTTGCATACATTTCGTGCATCCTACCATTAAATTTTTATGAAAAATATTATAATGATTCATTAGCTCATGTTCTGGATAACCACTACTAGTATCAATTTCATTATTACATTCTCTACATATTACTCTCATTTTTAGATATAGAATTAATATGATTATGAGTTGCATAAATACTTACAAGGCAACTAGCTAACACACATACTATAATAAATGGATGACTGAGATCATAATTGCTTTTATCAATCAAACCATAACCTATTGTCATATTCTTACCATTTTTTAATTTAATTTTTGCTTTATCTATATTCATTATATCTATGCCATTAAAATTATTATCATTATTATTACCATGTTTTTGAAAGTAAGAATAACCAAATCCTACCATAGTAATCATGCCAGCAATAGCATAATAGCCACTATGTATCTCACTAAGTACATTTTTTATATTTGTATATATTTTATATAAATTAATTGATTTAAGCATTCCCTTAAATTCCAAATACTCTTCAAAATAGAACATTAATTCTTTTGGTTTATTATGTTTGGTTCTATCATCCTATCTGTTAAATAACCACTTAGTATATTATATTCCTTTTCCTTAAACTCTGTATAATCAACATACTTCTCAATATCAAGATCACCTATCCTAGAATCATATACAACGTTTTTATCTTTATCTAATACAATATACTAGTCACTAATAATATTAAAATTTAAGAATATAATTTTCCAATAAACAATTATAATAATAACTGTCAACATAAGAAAAAGCGGAAACATCAGCAACATTTTATTTGGGGTGAAAAACTTATTATAATTTGTTATAGCTTTACTTCAATCTGGGAACCAGCTTCGCTGATTGGTGAAACCACTTTGTGGATCTGGAAACCAGCTTCGCTGATATTATATTTCTTTGAATGTTCTAAGAATCTTTCTTTTGTATGATTAAACCTATATCTATGGAGATATATGCATAACCTACAATAGAAGTGTTTAAATCTATACTGAGAGATGTGTTTATTTACTTTACACATTCTGTATACTAAATTTTGATTGGGATTATTAAAGTGCACTTGCAAATGATTATGTCTGTCTCTATATGTTATAAACTTATTACATACAAAACATTGGAATGGCTTACTTTGACACTCATCATAACTCCAACACCAGACCTTATTTTTACATTTATCACATTTGGTACTAATCATTTTTATAGTATTGAAAAAGTATATTATAAAATAAATAAAATGGAATGTCCAAATGGATTAAAAAGATGTTTAGTTTGTAGAAAACAATGTTATAGTATGGGTGAATTCATTAATCATGTAAAAAACCCAAATCATATTAAATTAATTATTTCATCCTATTCTAAGTATGTGGATAAAACTAAGAAAGTAATAGACTTTATAGAATACAGTAAAAATATATTAGCTAAAGCTGAAACGCTAGAAGAAGCTGCTTTGGGTTTAAACAATAGCCCTGACCCTATGGTAAAAATAATGGCTGAGATGATGATATATAATATATTAACTACTAAACCGGTGGATGTATTACATGAAATTACATGTATTACATGAACTATAATAAAAGAGTGAAAAGGACTAAGTCCATTCACAGATCATTATATAGTGTAATTGTAGAAGGAATTAACTTTCTATCATCATTAAGGGATAGTTCTAGAATTTGAGAATGATAAGATTTTGTTCTTTTCATGCTCTAGGTCTAGAGTGATTGTAGTAGTAGTAGAAATTTATTTACTAGTCACATTGTACCAATCATTTTATATTTTAAATATTTACCTATAGAAAGTAGTAATGGTTTCACTCTTATCTAATTAGCTTTAAATTGTGTTTATATTTGTGTTTCTGTTTATATTTATTTATATTTTTAATATATTTGCATTCAGTTTTACATTTAGTTTTACATATAGTTTTACATATAGATTTTTAATTTATTATAATATTAGGTATTTAAACCATATGGTTTAGTTTTTATACCATCAACAATTCTTTTATCATCAAATGGTGATAATGAAAGTTTTTTTCTCATTTACAATATTTATATCATGTTTAATTGATATTAGTCTAAATTGTTCAACATATTTGCTTTCATTGTTAAACAATGCATTATAATAATCATCTCTGTTTAGTTGATATTTTTGAGAAGATTTAGTTACACCTTTTGCTTTAAGAGTTTGTTCCTTTGTTGTTTCAAAATAGTATACTTTTGGTGCTAAAAATATAGCTTCTGTTATGTATTCGTTTTTTAACTCATCTTTCATTTGTCCTAACTTAATTCCTATGTATTTTTTCATTTTTTTGGGTCATCTTTTAGATGTATATGTAAGCTATCTGTGTCCATCTAATATAAGTTGAAATTATTAATATATATTGGTTTCAATACATTATACACAAATTCATAAATCTTAAGTTTACTAAGCTCTAATATTACGAATCCTATATAATTAAATTTATCTTGTTTAACAACACTTCTATAATTGTGTACTGCTGCGAGATTATTACTAAATTTTGATGTTGATTTATTTGTTGGTTTACCTTCTAGTTGTTTGTATCTATCTAATTTATTTACAATTTCTACATCTTGTCTATTTCTTACATTTACTAAAGTTTTAACATAGAATGAGTTACTCATTAATTTATAAAACATTTCACCAAATTTATCATTATTAGCTTTAGCTTCTTCTCTTTTCTTTAAATTATACTCTATATATGGTTTTAACCATTTACTTTTCTCATATTTGATTTTATTGAGAATTGTTATATCTTCTAACTTAACACCATTGTTTAAATACCAATCAAGCATTCTTCCTTCTCTAACATAGTTATTTTTATTGTGTAATGTAAGCATTAATTTCTCTAATGGTTTGTATTTATTGGGTTTGTTTACTTCTTGATAATCAGTAAATTCTTCAGCTTATGGTATTGAATTTTCTGGACAATAAGGGAAGACTTCTGTTTTCTGTTTTATGTCATTGTTGTATTTAATATTTATTTCATATATTATACCAAAGTCCCCATCTTTAGTAGTTTCGTAAAGTAGGTCATTACATTTAATAAATTCACCTATAGGTAGATCTTCAACCATACATGATGGACATAGTGAGTTAAAATCATAATATAATAGATATTCTTCTTGTGTTTGATATGCTTGATATGCTTCATTTTCTTTAGTTAATGAGCTATAGACTGAGTTGTGTAATAATGTGCTTAATTTATTTATTTCGTGATGTTCTGGTTGTGTATATCTATTCCATGGTTTAACATATCTATCACCAAGTATTGTAGCAATACCTCCTCTTATTCTTTTTTCAATCATGAGTATTATATCATATGTATCTTTTTGGTAATGTTTTAATCTTTGTTCTGTAAACTTTGAACCACAAATCCATGATAAACCTGGTGATGAATATCTATAGCATGGATCTATTTTATTTTCATTTATACATTTATCTCTAAATTTTTCAAATACATCTGACAGTAATTTTACATCTTGTTTTAGATACATAATCGTATAATCTGCAAAAGTTTTACAATTATTGTCAAATACTTCTTTTGCTTTAATATAATCTTCATCTGATATTCCCTCTTGTTTTAGTTTGGAATAGAATGTTTCTTGTGGAGGAAACTCAGTTGTTTTCATTTTATCTTCCCATTTTTAATCAACCCAATCATAAGGGTAAACTCCTTTTCTTTGGTTTCCACCTAATGTTTTTGTTACTACATCTAAACTTAGTGGTGTAAAAATTCTAAATGCATCTAATATTCTAATACATCCTATATCTAAAGAAATGAACTCTTCTTCTGTTTTAGCTAACGCTTTCATCTTCAACTTTGTTATAGCTAATTCTTTAATGAAAAGATGTATGTCATATCTAGATCCATTATAAAAGTATAGTGGAACAAAATTAGGTTTCTTAGAAATTAAATTACATATATTATAAGCATATCCTCTAAATTTGCCATTAAAGTGGTTGTGATCTCTTACTATGTCTTCACCTAATTTTTTATTACAATAGAAACAATTAGCAGGTTCTCCAGTAACTGATTCTTCATCCATTATAATGTTTTCTTTCAGTAGTTTTTTAAATTTATCTTCATATTTTATTATTGTGTTAGCTAAATGTTCACCACAATCTTTACCCATATAAGTAACTTCATGTTCTTCCATAAGATCGGGATAACTTGATTTAATTACAAGATTATAACAAAATGGTTTTGAATGTTTGATTCAGTGTTAAAACTTTCAATATCACAATACATTGTAAAGGGAACTCTGTTTTTGAAACACCATTTATCAAATTTATGGTAATCATTATGCGAATAGGTAATTTTTGTTGCTTTATGTTCTTCACACATTAATTTATGATTTTCTAGTTTTTGTTCTGATGAGTAGCTTGTTAGACAATTTAAACATGAATATGACATTCTATTTGAATTTCTAATAATGGTGGATATATTAGTACATAGTACATAGTGATTTTTATATAATAAAAGGTTACACCCCTTATAATTATTATGAGATTTAAAAATTACTCATCTAATTCTTTTATCTTCATCTATTTCAAATATATTAAAATCTACATTATTCAATTTATGTAATTTTTTTTATATTATTATAGTTATATGGAAAATCAAAGGATGGAATAATAATTGAATTGAGATGATCTATTTATTTAGATATTCTTTGTTTATCCTTTGCTACTGGAAACTTATATGCCAATATACACCAAATTATACACATATCATCATCAGTATTCTTGACATTAATAATATATGTTGATTTAAAAGGTAATTCAATATATGATCCACCAGTTGAATTATAATACGAAATATGTAATGATCGAGATATTCTTCTTTGAATCATCCAACCAGATTCTCTTAATTCTGCCTCTTTTAGTAATTTTTCTATTTCATTCAAATGTCTTATATAAATACCTGCTGTATAAACTTGTGGAATAGTAGTAAGTCCTATAATAAATTTTGTTTCTCCTTTTTTATATTCTAATTCTTCGGATAAATATATTTTTATTGGATTGTGAACAATAGAAGTTATGTTATTAAGAATATCTTCAAAGTTATCTTTATATCCATCATCTTTATTAAGAATTGATTTTATTTGTATAACAGAATTATTAAAAAAAGTAGTAATATCATTGGGTAGTGTCTTGATATATTCATCTAATTTATTCACCATATCTTGATTTTGATGTTTTTCCACTTTATCTTTATGCATTTTAGTTGAGTAATGGTTTTGAAGTGATTTATTGGTTTTAAACTCTCTGTTACAAGTTTCACAAAATATATCCGTCATTTTTATTGGGAAAATTTTAAAAAAAATTTTTTTTCATTTTAAAAAATAAAAAAAATGTTGGTTCCCCAATTTGAGAAATATTTTTAAATTAAATAAAAATCCTATATTTTTTGGCCGATATTTTAAAATTAGTTAAAATTCAATATTTTTCGATATTTTAAAATTCCTCAAAAAAATTTTTAAATTTTTCGAATTTTAAAATGTAATGAATAAATAAAAAATAAAGATAAATGCAAAATAAAAATAAAATAGTGAAAAGTAAAAAAATTGTTAGCATGAAATACTCGAAATAAAAATGAGTAATTATAAAAAATGGAAAACCATATGATCCAATTTAAAAATGAAGCCATACCAGCGAAAAAAAGCAAAAACATAAATTACTCAAATTGAACTATTCAATCAATTTTAAAAATATAGTAAATAAATAAAAATAGAGATAATTGCGAAATAAAAAATAAAAAGAGTGAAAAGTGAAAATCACGAGCATAAAATACTCAAAATAAAAAAATTAGCAATTATAAAAATCAAAAACCACATAAATCATTTTTAAAATGTGGATACACCAGTGAAAAAAGTAAAAATATGTATTTCTCAAAAAATAAACTATTCAATTTATTTTTAAAATATAGTAAATAAATAAAAAATAGAGATAATTGCAAAATAAAAATAAAAAGAGTGAAAAAGAGTGAAATGAAGAGCATAAAATACTCGAAATAAAAAAATGAGCGATTTCAATCAAATTTTAAACCATATAAATTAATTTGAAAATGGGGCCATACAAGCGAAAAAAGCAAAAAATATAAATTACTCAAAATTGAACTATTCGATCGATTTTAAAGGTATAGAGTAATTGTAAAATGTGGTAACACAGCGAAAAATTGAGCGAAAAATTGCGCTGGGTTCCACATTTTACAATTACTTGCGGTTCGTCGGAACTGTTTGGTGGAGACAATTTTATGGTGTGAAGGGCAGTCTTAAAAATATAACCCCTCTAAATCACCCCCTCTTCCCCTCTGTCACCCCCCCCCCCGTCCTCAGTCATCCCCCGTCCTTATTTACAACCCCCATACACACAAACACACACACACTCCCTCGGCCATTCTCTTATACCTGGCGATTTTTTGGACTTGCTCTCTCGTCCAGCCCTCCCAACTCTACCCCATCCCTTGATCCCTCTGAAATGGTAGCATTCCTACGCCCCAGCTTGCTATTACCGAAGCCAATTGCTCGCCCGTCATTTGACAGCATTTTGCCCGAGGTGAAACGGTTATGTTTTTTTTGGCAGTTTCCCAAACGAAATCAAAGTCATCGTCCAACAGTGACTCAGCTGATGACCTCTCAGCTCAAAAACTGAAGGAAAATATATCCAGAGTGAGAACTGCTATGATCCCGTTTGCCTTGATGATTGCAAACGCCAGATATGTCTCCAGCTGGAACAACCCAATCATATCTCTCAATGCAATGGTGGCCTACTTCTACCTGGTCTACAATCAGAAGTTGATGGTCGCATCATCAGCTGTCATTTTGTTCATGTTCTTCTTGTCTTATTTAGTCAGAGTGGGGTATCGAGTGACGTCCATATTTGGTAAGTCACATCAAGTTAACTGTCGGTCTAGCCAAATATTTTTTACTCATTTTTCCTCGGTAGAAAGCACTTTTTGAACTGCCACCCACGCGCAATCACCCCCATATAGTTGTTATCTTTGAATTCTTGTGATGGTACTTTTTCTGATGTGCCCAGTACTACCTCCTTTTAGGTTCTGAAGATATGAAAATCCCGGTTACATGACAAAACACCCAATGCCAAAATACCCAATGCCATTATACCCAATTTATTCCCTTTGATCTTTTCGTTCAATAATCCGATTACAAATTAGCACTCAAATTTACAAGCATGTTTTCTCGCAATTAAGTTGCTAGTTTAATCCCATGTTCGGTTGTGGTAGTTTCATATCATGTCCCACGGGCAGCTGAGGCATGGCCATGGCCCGCGAGGCATGGCCAAACGCACTAACTAAATATTATGCTAAATAATCGTTCCGATAGTTTCAACGTTAGAATAAAATATTGGGTATATTTTGGGTATTTTGTCACATTGGGTATTTTGGCATTGGGTATTTTGTCCTGACACCAAAAATCCCTATTACTATACAGGCGGCATTAGTTTGGTAGCAAATGATTACAAAAACAAACATTTTGTTTATTTTAGATGAAGGGGGTGGGAAATGGTTTATATGATTGATATGATATCATTCCTTTAAAAAGACCCATAGAAGTCTAAAAAGAAGTCAATCTAATTCAGATGACCCTGAACGAATCTCGGAACCCAAGCAGGTTTTCCGCGACAAACTCAAAAACATTCTCAACACAGTCATCAAAATTCAAATCGAAGGCGGTCACTTTGCTGACGGCCTTGAAAAGACAATCAGTTTCTACCAATGTGAAGACATAGAAGGCGCTCAGCGACTGATGGTCGCTTTTTCGGCTAATATAGCAGGACTTCTGTTTCTACCAAGTGGCATGGCGCAGCAAATCGGATTGTGTTTCTTTGGTTATTTGTTTTTCGTGGAACAGCCGCTATTTCGAAGGTTTCCGAGGTTAAAGCAGCGCTTCTCGTTTGCGACCAAATTGTGGAAACGATTGCCAAACCAGGTTGAGAAGGAAAGACGAAGGTACGTTTGACATTAAACCATGTCTGAATCAGTAAAATTGTTAGTGATGGATCAGTACTGTATCACATATCTGCTCTATCATTTTTAGACTTTCCAAGAGAGTCAAGTCTTAAATGTTGGCAAATTTTCAGTGCTATTTTTCCTTTGTTTGATTTAGCGACAAAAGGCATCATATACTGGTTTAAAAGGCCCTACTGGATTAATGTCACACAACTTCCATCATGCTCGTTGGAAAACTTTTCATTTTAAAAAACAAAAACAGTGAAACTGCACTCTTTGATACAGTTTAGAATATTGTTGAGAAGTTTTGGATCCCTAAACAAATATCGTGTGTTATCAATGAACTGAAAAACTATCTTGGCAATGATGTGGCACGGGAATGCATACCTGCAATTCCTCCTTTAATTTTCATAGCATTAAAACAATCTTAATAGACTAAATTCAAGCGGTTTTTGTAGTTGCAACAAAAATGGAATTTTTTAACAACGCTTTTTATCTCCCTAAAAGAGGAAAGAAAATTTGTCATATTGAACAATCTAGTTAGTGCCAATGTTTATATCTTTGGATAATCTCTTGCAAAATATGTTGCCAATAGTTACTTTGCAAGTTATTTAATCTTAAACGTGCGATAATCAAAGCAAAAGAGCAAAAGCAGGAGAAACATTGACAAGTGAGATTCTAGAATTTGCACATTTTCAGAAACCAGTTTCATATTTATTAATTAATTTCTCTTTTGTTGCCTCTTCAGTAACGTTTCTAGCACTATAATCTAGTTGGTTATTTAGACAGCTACGTCACGCGGCTGAAAAACCACGGATAATACAAGCAGACCCGGACAATAAATCAGAGCTGAAACTTCCTGGCACAGCAGAAACCACTCCTGGTCAATTTTCATCAGTGGAGTCCAAGCCTAGATCACGTAACCCGAGCGAGTCAGGCGATCAGACCTCCCCTCCGGCAAAACCAGAGCCCACTTCGGACGAAACGCTGAAAGCAGATTCGAGTGCTAATTTAAACAATTCGGCTAAAGAGAGCAGTCGGGCAGCTGGTACAAAGCTTTCAAAGATGAACAACAGTTTAAACCGATTGCTACAGATGTTTGATATTGAAGAAGAGCCGATTGTTCAGTTTGCAGAAGGTCTTAATTGCTACTACAACCCGGGGTAAGTATCAGTTACTACGAATCTGCTCCATTACGAGCCAGCACGCATATACCTTTAATTAATATTTCGCTAATTTGTGGAATTCGACAAAAGGACAAAGACAATGTATTATTACCAAAATTAAAATTATCGTTCATTTGTTGCCATATCGCACACTCTAAGGCCTTTTTTACATGTATTAAGATGAAGTAAATGAAGTATATAGAATTAAAGGGACCTTTTCAACAATTGCCCCCCCCCCCCCCCTTTGGTACCTAGTAGAGAATCGCCTCCCCTTTTGTGCTATACTTTACCACAATATTACTTGGCCTACACTTTAGATAGCCGAATATTAGTTTAAGCGCGATTGCGGACCGCTGTTCATGGCCATGCCTCTCATGCGCTGTGGGATGTAATCCGGAAATCGCGGGTCGGTTATCGCGGCGAAGCGCGCCCAACGACCCGCCAGTCGGAAATTCTTTTCGCTTTGTATTCCGGTTCGGCTAATTGCTATACCACGCTGTATTTTATTCTATTCAATTTAATAGTATGTGCATGCGTGGAAAGTTATTAGTCGTCTCTGATTGGTTAATAAATAGCTCGCTTAAATTCTATTCAAGAATAGCCCCCCCCCCCCCTTTTGCAAAGGGGGGGGGGGGGGGCAATTGTTGAAAAGATCCAATTAAAGAAGTAAAATGGAACAAACGAATTGAAGAAGCTCAAAAATGATGAGTCAAATTGTATGAGTCATGAATCACTGAGAAGGAAAAATGAAGGAGAAGAGGAATTACTCTGACGTTTCCTCATAAACAGCAGTGGAACTGATTCCATTATTAATTCAAATTCAAAAAAAATAGTCATAACAATCCGTTGAAAGCCAAGAATTCAGAAAATTATATAATCCATTTATTTGTAAAGATGGCAGGTCAGGACGAGGTCTGATAAGTTTCGATAAAAATAATTAAGACACGTTTTCTCCCGCTATTTTACACTATTTTGCAACAATTTCATGCAAATTTTGCATTATTTCGTCATTTTCTCATTGACAAATGTTTTCAATATTTTAGGAAAAATAACGCTTTTGGAATTCCCAAATGGGTTGCTGGAAAAATCTACGTCACTTCCCGACACATCGCATTTTGTGGAAAATTCCTAAAAAAGGAGTCGTTTGCAATCGACGTGGGCGCAATTCTGCATGTTGAACTAAAATCGGCTAAAATAGAAAGAGTCTCAAATTTCGCTCAAACAATTGAAATTCAAACATCGGATGAAACTTTTAACATTATATTTGTAATGAACAAAGACAAGACTCGTGAACTGTTCATTTGGTTGCAGTCTCAGATAGCAGAATTTAACGAGGATGGCCAGAGAACCGAAAGGTCGTGGACAGAAAACACAGACCATAGTTCAATTTCGGCTAATGAATTGACTTTGGAGCCTTTCGTGTTCACTGAATCTTGCTCTGAAGATGAAGAGCGAGAGTAGCAAAAAAGTTGCGGAAATTTCCATTTACTTAGAGATAAGTTGCAAACGTTTAAGAGTTAATATAATAATAATAAATTTTGTGAATTTTAATAAAGATAATTAATGAAGACACTTTTCCTAGAAGAAGTTGCAACGAGGAAGAAGGTGGCACTAACTTCACTTTCTAAGGAAGCCACTTCACGTATTGAATGCATCCTGGGTGGAGGTTTGAGCGCTTATTCGGCAGTTATTTTAGCATAAATGGGCTGAAAACGGAGATTAATGCTGAAAAAACTAAAAGCTCTAGAAATTTGGAAAAATAGGCGCTTATTCAGCGGTAATTCAAAGCAATCGCACAGTTCGGTCTGCGCATTCCCGGGCCGAGGTGCGTACGCTAAAAATCGCTTAAAAATGTAAGAATTGAGGTGAATGCGGTAAAATGATGTAAGAGATGAAACTTTTAGCGTTGAATGTGGTGAAAAAAAATCAGCGCTAAAATCGCACATCTTACAAAAATTCGCCGCCTAAAATTACTAAATATCTTAACCGCAAAAATTATTGCAAAAAAAATTAAGAAAAAAGGCGAATGCGTTGAAAGCGGTGAAAAACGTACAAAGTTTCGCCGCCAAGTTAGCACAATTTTCTATCGACTCAACTAACTTTTTAATGAGACTATGTAAGATTTGAGGTGAAGACGTTAAGTTCCTTAACTTTTTACTTTCAATAATTTTTTATCAATCAGCAGACAGATAGAAAACTTTTAACTCGTTTCAAAATTGGTAAAAAATAAGTTATAAAATTCACAAAATTGTATTTCATTAGAGCTTCAGCGTCAAGTAAGATGATAACTCAAAAAATTTGTTTTTTTTGTTTTTGCTACCCCGCAGAAGAAGTTTTTTTTTGATTTTTTGGCATGCAAGAAATGGTTCATCAAACTCAACAAAAGTAGTCTTTTATTGCGTTGAAGTCTGAAACAGTTCGAATTTTTGATAGTGTTTTTCTGGGTTTGAATCTTTTTTGCAAAGAGCCCTTTATTGGTTCGAATTTTTGAATCTTTGTTCGAAGTTTTTACTCAATTTAAAATCCTCTGTGATTTTTTTCACCGTTACATCAGCGCTTTGGCCAATATTCAGTCAACAAGGCATCTTTCAACATACTCGACATGCTTTTTCAGCAAAAATTTCAGCCTTCATATGACTTTTTTGGTGCACTTTCAGACTTCTTCCACAAATTTCTCACTATTAATTCTCACTATAGAGTTTATGCAATTTTTCTCTCTTAAAATAAGTTCTTTCACTGACTCCAGTCACATTGGTAGGAAAATTTCGTAAAACGTAATGAATATTAATGTTTCATTTTTTTTTATAATCTTCACTGAAAAATTAGAGAGCAAAAATGTTTTATGAGTTTATTTTGTAACCCTTCACGTAAATGAAACTCGATTATAAAAAGTTATAAAATTCACAAAATTGTATTTCATTAGAGCTTCTGCGTCAAGTAAGATGATAACTCAAATAATTTGTTTTTTTTTTTGTTTTTGCTACCCCGCAGAAGAAGTTTTTTTTCATTTTTTGGCATGCATGAATTGGTTCATCAAACTCAACAAAAGTAGTCTTTTATTGCGTTGAAGTCTGAAACAGTTCGAATTTTTGATAGTGTTTTTCTGGGTTTGAATCTTTTTTGCCTCAAAGGCAAGAAATAGTGGTTCTCAATTGGCTCAAAGCATAATTCAATTTAAGCGTTGTTTGAACTCAACAATTTTGATATGTGAGGGTAAAGAAAATTTGAACGTCGATTGAAATATGCTTCCAAGTACATTTTAAGGACCACGCTAAGTTATTTTGATTGCTAACAAAAAGTCTCAAAATTTGTCAAAATTTTAGCAAAAATTGAGTAAATTTTTAATGATAGTTTAAATTATCCTTGTTTATAAATCTAAACCTGAGAAATTGTTATACAATAACAGAGCTCAACAAACGGACATAGCGTATGCGTCAGGTACTTTGAAAAATTCTCTCAAATAACGAATTGGAAGAGTTTTTAAAGCTTAAAAATCAGTCAACTTTTGCAAAGAGCCCTTTACTGGTTCAAGTTTTTATTCAATTTAAAATCCTCTGTGATTTTTTCACCGTTACATCAGCGCTTTGGCCAATATTCAGTCAACAAGGCATCTTTCAACATACTCGACATGCTTTTTCAGCAAAAATTCAGCCTTCATATGACATTTTTGGTGCACTTTCAGACTTCTTCCACAATTTTCTCACTATTAATTCTCACTATAGAACTTATGCATTTTTTCTCTCTTGAAATAAGTTCTTTCACTGACTCCAGTCACATTGGTAGGAAAATTTCGTAAAACGTAATGAATATTAATGTTTCAATTTTTCTATAATCTTCACTGAAAAATTAGAGAGCAAAAATGTTTTATGAGTTTATTTTGTAACCCTTCACGTAAATGAAACTCGATTATAGAAAGTTATAAAATTCACAAAATTGTATTTCATTAGAGCTTCTGCGTCAAGTAAGATGATAACTCAAATAAATTGTTTTTTTTTGTTTTTGCTACCCCGCAGAAGAATTTTTTTCATTTTTTGGCATGCAAGAATTGGTTCATCAAACTCAACAAAAGTAGTCTTTTATTGCGTTGAAGTCTGAAACAGTTCGAATTTTTGATAGTGTTTTTCTGGGTTTGAATCTTTTTTGCCTCAAAGGCAAGAAATAGTGGTTCTCAATTGGCTCAAAGCATAATTCAATTTAAGCGTTGTTTGAACTCAACAATTTTGATATGTGAGGGTAAAGAAAATTTGAATGTCGATTGAAATATGCTTCTAAGTACATTTTAAGGACCACGCTAAGTTATTTTGATTTCTAACAAAAAGTGTCGAAATTTGTCAAAATTTTAGCAAAAATTGAGTAAATTTTTAATGATAGTTTAAATTATCCTTGTTTATAAATCTAAACCTGAAAAATTGTTATAGAATAACAAAGCTCAACAAACGGACATGGCGTATGCGTCAGGTACTTTGAAAAATTCTCTCAAATAACGAATTGGAAGAGTTTTTAAAGCTTAAAAATCAGTCAACTTTTGCAAAGAGCCCTTTATTGGTTCAAGTTTTTATTCAATTTAAAATCCTCTGTGATTTTTTTCACCGTTACATCAGCGCTTTGGCCAATATTCAGTCAACAAGGCATCTTTCAACATACTCGACATGCTTTTTCAGCAAAAATTCAGCCTTCATATGACTTTTTTGGTGCACTTTCAGACTTCTTCCACAAATTTCTCACTATTAATTCTCACTATAGAGTTTATGCAATTTTTCTCTCTTGAAATAAGTTCTTTCACTGACTCCAGTCACATTGGTAGGAAAATTTCGTAAAACGTAATGAATATTAATGTTTCATTTTTTTTATAATCTTCACTGAAAAATTAGAGAGCAAAAATGTTTTATGAGTTTATTTTGTAATCCTTCACGTAAATGAAACTCGATTATAGAAATTTATAAAATTCACAAAATTGTATTTCATTAGAGCTTCTGCGTCAAGTAAGATGATAACTCAATTAATTTGTTTATTTTTGTTTTTGTTACCCCGCAGAAGAAGTTTTTTTTTTATTTTTTGGCATGCAAGAATTGGTTCATCAAACTCAACAAAAGTAGTCTTTTATTGCGTTGAAGTCTGAAACAGTTCGAATTTTTGATAGTGTTTTGCTGGGTTTGAATCTTTTTTGCCTCAAAGGCAAAAAATAGTGGTTCTCAATTGGCTCAAAGCATAATTCAATTTAAGCGTTGTTTGAACTCAACAATTTTGATATGTGAGGTAAAGAAAATTTGAATGTCGATTGAATTATGCTTCTAAGTACATTTTAAGGACCACGCTAAGTTATTTTGATTGCTAACAAAAAGTCTCAAAATTTGTCAAAATTTTAGCAAAAATTGAGTGAATTTTTAATAATAGTTTAAATTATCCTTGTTTATAAATCTAAACCTGAAAAATTGTTAAAGAATAACAAAGCTCAACAAACGGACATAGCGTATGCGTCAGGTACTTTGAAAAATTCTCTCAAATAACGAATTGGAAGAGTTTTTAATGCTTAAAAATCAGTCAACTTTTGCAAAGAGCCCTTTATTGTTTCAAGTTTTTATTCAATTTAAAATCCTCTCTGATTTTTTTCACCGTTACATCAGCGCTTTGGCCAATATTCAGTCAACAAGGCATCTTTCAACATACTCGACATGCTTTTTCAGCAAAAATTTCAGCCTTCATATGACTTTTTTGGTGCACTTTCAGACTTCTTCCACAAATTTCTCACTATTAATTCTCACTATAGAGTTTATGCAATTTTTCTCTCTTAAAATAAGTTCTTTCACTGACTCCAGTCACATTGGTAGGAAAATTTCGTAAAACGTAATGAATATTAATGTTTCATTTTTTTTTATAATCTTCACTGAAAAATTAGAGAGCAAAAATGTTTTATGAGTTTATTTTGTAACCCTTCACGTAAATGAAACTCGATTATAAAAAGTTATAAAATTCACAAAATTGTATTTCATTAGAGCTTCTGCGTCAAGTAAGATGATAACTCAAATAATTTGTTTTTTTTTTTGTTTTTGCTACCCCGCAGAAGAAGTTTTTTTTCATTTTTTGGCATGCATGAATTGGTTCATCAAACTCAACAAAAGTAGTCTTTTATTGCGTTGAAGTCTGAAACAGTTCGAATTTTTGATAGTGTTTTTCTGGGTTTGAATCTTTTTTGCCTCAAAGGCAAGAAATAGTGGTTCTCAATTGGCTCAAAGCATAATTCAATTTAAGCGTTGTTTGAACTCAACAATTTTGATATGTGAGGGTAAAGAAAATTTGAACGTCGATTGAAATATGCTTCCAAGTACATTTTAAGGACCACGCTAAGTTATTTTGATTGCTAACAAAAAGTCTCAAAATTTGTCAAAATTTTAGCAAAAATTGAGTAAATTTTTAATGATAGTTTAAATTATCCTTGTTTATAAATCTAAACCTGAGAAATTGTTATACAATAACAGAGCTCAACAAACGGACATAGCGTATGCGTCAGGTACTTTGAAAAATTCTCTCAAATAACGAATTGGAAGAGTTTTTAAAGCTTAAAAATCAGTCAACTTTTGCAAAGAGCCCTTTACTGGTTCAAGTTTTTATTCAATGCCAATGCCATTATACCAATGCTATTATACCAATGCTAAATTATCAAATGCTCTTCGATCTTTTCGTTAAATAATCCGATATTCGCTTTTGATAATTTTATATCTATGTCTTATGGGCCATTTAATTATATATTTGGCTGAATACTCGTTCTCTTAATTTTAGCCATCGAGTAATTTAAAGCGGGCATGGGGTAAAATGGCTCTGGGTAAAATGGCATTGGGCAAAATGGCAGTTTGGGTACAATGCTATTGGGTATAATGGCATTGAGTAAAATGAGAGATTGGGTATCTTAGCATTGAGTAAAAAGGCATTGGTTAAAAAACAGGATTTTTTGATTTCTGATGTCATTGCAATGCATCTAAAAGTAATCAATTTTGGATACAGTCATTGGCTGCTTGAAAAAAATGCTTTGAAATTTCACGGTCAAAATTTGAACCCCAATTGCAAATGTGAAAGAACAAGAATTTCAATATTCATTTGCAATTTGTATTTTCTCTGTAGAAGAGACACCGAATTAAAGAAATAATTCACCTAAAAGCATATCTGACGCATTAGCAAATAAACTGATTAAATTAATTTTTTGTGCTCTTTCAACAAAATTTGCGCTTAATTTCGTTCTGATCGCAGAGTTCTTTGACTCTGGTAGTTGTGCTCCAATTTGTGATTTTTGACTCTGTAGTTGTGCTAGTTAGCAAACTGGGCATTCGATATGTTCCCCTTGTTCCAACAGAAACTCTTTCTTTTTAATTGAAAGAAGTTCAAACAATTTAACGTTCTTATAAGGTGTCAGTGGCGTTTTGTTGTTCAGAACTGCTCTTTTCGAGACAGGAGGATAACCTCGCAAGATCTTGCAAGATTAGCATCAGAGAACCTGCCTTATTGAACAATTACTTGGTCGTTTAACGAAGACGCCCTAAAACAGCCACACTTAATTATTTCTTACACTATTTTCTATCAGAAACTCAGGAGTGTAGTAGTATTAGTAGTGGTACTATTAGTAGTAGTTAAAGAAAAAGTTTCTTATGTGCACTACCGGTGAAACACTGGTTTCCAGAAGAATGATTTAACAATTTTTTTTGTAAAGTTAGATTGTGTACATCAAGTGTGACTAGTTTAGTATGTACCAGAAAACGTGATAATAGGCCTCCAGAGTTTTCCAGCTTGGTGTATAATAGAGTTTATGCAATTTTTCTCTCTTGAAATAAGTTCTTTCACTGACTCCAGTCACATTGGTAGGAAAATGTCGTAAAACGTAATGAATATTAATGTTTCAATTTTTTTATAATCTTCACTGAAAAATTAGAGAGCAAAAATGTTTTATGAGTATATTTTGTAACCCTTCACGTAAATGAAACTCGATTAGCAAAATTGAGAGAAATCAAATAGCATAAAAGTATAAATGAAATAACTGGCAACCACATAATTATCGCTATTTTTTATTTGTCAAAGTCTTTAACAATTTATCGCGGGTTTTCTCTCTTTTCACGAACTGTTAAATAAAGTCTGTCCTAACCCGCTTAAGTTAATTTGAAAAGTTGTCGAATTTTGTCTTCTGAGATCAAGATACTTCTGTTGAGTCGATAATTAAAAGTCATTCACAAAGAACATCACCTGCAAGCAAGGTAAACTTCATTTCTTCCTCTATATATTGTTTCCATTATTTTCCATATATTGAACCATTTACAGTTTCATAATCATAGAGTTACGTATTTTTGAGTGTTTACTGATAGAATTGTTTGTTTGAACTTTTTCGCAGAGTTATCACTGACAGAACAATAATGAATTAATAGGCATGCATTGGCTAATAGTAGCTCATCACAATCTATTTCAGTTCCCATGAAACAAACCCAATTAGTTCGATTCATTACACCGTTCATGAAGGCATCTGTTCAAGGTCAAAAGAACTTTGAAGGTCTCAATAGAAACGCAACCAAGAATTACCACGTGCCCTAACAAAGTAACAAGAATTAATGGTTAAGTGACTCTGCTTGAAGTCACTGAGAACTTCTGGCGTTTATCGAAAACCGTGAAGCGGTTCGAGATTTTAAGTCAGAATTTCGAAGTTACCTCTGCAGAGTCACTTAACTATTACTTCTTGTTACTTTGTTAGGGCACGTGGTAGTTCTTGGTTGCATTTTTATCGAGACCTTCAAAGTTCTTTCGACCTTGAGCAGATGCCTTCATTAACGGTGTAATGAATCGAACTAATTGGGTTTGTTTCATGTGAACTGAAATAGATCGTGATAAGCTACTATTAGCCTATGCATGCCTATTAATTCATTATTAACAACGAATTTCAAGTTTGGGCTAAGTAGCAACTTCTGGTTTTTTGACTTCTGGCACTGCAGACTTTCGGCATTTTAAAATGTGCATGGGAGGGTTTTAATTGTTACTTTCTCAACGACAAGTTTGTTTCCGTGTGGATGCAAAAAACTATACATAAGCAAGAAAAGCGTTGAAGCAGAGCTTCATTAGTAATCAAAATTATTGAAATGAATTTGTCTTCAGCATCTGACCCTTTCTGTGCGTATTTTTTTAAAACTAGTTTGGCGATTTCTCTAAGTTACCTCAAATTTCTGCCAAAATATTTTTATTTACTTGTTTAAGCTTCCAGTAGCCAAAGATCCGATTAGCTCAAGATTATAATTAATTTTGATCAATTTTACATGCTCTAAAAATTAGATAATCAATCATCAATGGACAACTTTTAATAAGAATCTTTGGATCTTTCCCGTTTGTGCCCCCCAGTACGTTATGCGCACACCAGTTACAGAGCACATGCCATTACATGCTAAATCATTATATAAAAATTTGGCGCGTGCGTCTGGGGGGTGCAAACAAAATGCGCCCACTAAGCTGGGGGGGGGGGGGGCTCAAACGGAAAAGATCCCAATCTTTGATGTCTTAAGCAGTCGTTATTATTTAAATCGGTTACCTCAGCTGTACATTAACAAAAGCTATCTGTTCTCTAGTAGGTTGTTTTTAATGACGAGTTGAGTTCGTCAGCCGTTGTGGATTCTATATTGATTGGTTGGTATATTGCCCGGGTCGAGGTGGAGCGCTAAAAAATTTGAAAATTGCGATGAATGCGTTGAAAAAATGTAAGATTTGATGTTTTTAGCGGTGAATGCGGTTAATGCGGTGAAAAACAAAATCACCGCTAAGATCACTAAATGTCTTTACTTCAGAAAAATATGCAAAAAGATGTAAGAATAGCGGTGAATGCGATCAATGCGGTTAAAAAACTTACGCCACTAAAAATCGCGAATCTCCGATTCACCGCTAAAAATTCACCGCTAATGTTACGAAATGTCTTCGCACCCAAAAAATTAGCAAAAAAGATATATCCCAGATCTTACACAAATTCATTGCTCAATTCTCCAAAACATCTTCACCTTAGAGAAATTTAAATTTTTCTATAAAAAGATGATGTTAGGATAGCTGTGAATGAAGTGGAATAAAAGTGACCGCTCAAAAATTCACCGCTAAATTATTCAACCATCTTCACCTCAGAAGACTTGAAAAAAAAATGCAATTTCAATGTCTTTATGTATATAAACAAATAACAATAATTTGAAATTAAAGGATTTTTTTGTGTCAGGGATTTTTTCAAATGGAATAATCAAACTCCGAGAATTTTTAATTCTATTTTGCCTGAAAAAACCTGCGTTTCCAATGTTTTTTAGTTTTATAAAAGAGCTTAATATTAATTTATTACTTGATTATAATTGGGTTGAAGAGTTTCTCAAACTGAACAAATTTTATAGTCAAGGAGTTTTTCAAAGTTGACCAAAAACCAGAATCAGAGTTACCCTATTTGTCGGTCGCATAAAATACTGAAAACATGGATCTATTCTGTTTCGGCCCCCCAGTATTTTTTATGATCCCCAGTTACAAATTATATGTTGTTATATAGCACGTTACAATGTAAGAAAATAGCACGTGCGCCTGGGGGTCATAAAAAAATTATGCTTACTAAGCTGGGGGGGGAGGCGAAACAGAATAGATCCGAAAACTTATACTTATAGCGTGCTTTGAGAAAATATTGCTATCATTGTTTTTAGTTGAATATAAACAAATAACCTTTTTTTAATTATACTGGATTTTAATTGGGTCAAGGTGATTTTCAAATAGAAGAAAAAAATCAGAGTTCCGCTTTATGCATAAAAATAATTTGCGGTGAATTTTTGCAAGAGTTTTGTTTTTAGCGGTGAATTTTTGATTTTCACCGCTTAGGCGTTGAAAAAAAAATTCACCGCTAAAATTCGCCAATCCTACAAAAATTCAACGCATATGTTTTATATAAGGTATAGCGAATCTGATTTAAACTCAGAAAGAATATAGTAAGAGCAAGTGAGGTGTCGCAGTGGATGAAGAAGTGGCTGACATGCAGGAGGTCAGAGGATGTAACCCGTGTACGGGAGGTTTTTTGATAAGAACTTCGGTGAATGCGGTGAAAAAAGCGGTGAAAAAATTTCACCGCTAAAAATCCCAAATCCTACAAAAACTCACGTCTAAATTCACCGCATATCTTAAAAAATTTATCGCTAAAAGATGCTGTCGCTTTGCAGTGAAAAAAAATTTATTTCAACGCTATTCACGGCAATTCTTACATTATTATTTTGTCGAAATCCCGACCCGGGTAACAGATACGTATATCACTTACTAGTGTAAATTATAGACAGTAGACAACTCTCTGACACCTTGAGTGCGCAAAAAAAATTGTATCACCTAAAAATTTAAGGGCGAAATTTAGCAGGCGACCCAAAAACTTTGCAGGTGGGCCAAAAATTGAGCTGGCTTTTGTTAATGCACGGGCTGTTGCACTTGCGTTTTTACTAAATAATCAAGATTAATTTGCTAAGTTTAACTTAAATTCAGGTTTCAGCGCCCGATTTTTTTAACCCTGAGATATCTAACAACAGTTGCATAACTTACCGATGGAATAATTTGTTTGTATCCGATGATTATTAAGAAAATCTGAAGAAATGACAAGGCTCTGCTTTTTACTCCACTCACTCTTTTCTATCCTCTGTTGCTATTTGAATGAGTGACCAAAAAAATAGTCCAAGCCTCTCAGTATATGTTAGAAAAAAATCTTAGTCGCCCGAGGAACTTAGTGCCCTGACCGAAGGGCGCATGCGCACGAGTGCTGGGCAAGAGGCCCGAGGGGGGCCAAGAATTTGTTAACTTATTTAGAGAACCAAAGGGTACGAAAGTGTTTAATTTCATTTGAAATTGAAGTAAAGCGTACAATTTTGCAGAATAGTGAAAGAAAGGTTTATTTCTTAAAAACATACAGGAGTTGAAATAAACCAAACTTCCTCTCTGATAGCAAGGCAGCCGATTATTTATAGCGGTTTGATTCAAGAATTGAAAGTCACTAATAGGACACTAATAGGACAAAAAACTCAGACTTTCATTTCAATAACTCTAAGTTCAAACTTTCAAACTAAGCTCTCTGCCTCGAAGTTTTAGTGACCGATGATATCATACCCTGGGTTCTCTAACGAGGGGTGCAAATTAAAAATTGTAAAACCTAAATAATTAGGCAAAACTCACATGCCACAGTCTGTGAAACACAAACACAACAGTCGAACAAAAAAGTCAACGGTAATGGAAACGCTATCCTTCAAAAATTGCTTTTTGCTTTATTTGATTGAACAAATTGCTTCCGACAGATGCTATCTTGGTTTGAAACAAGCATCACTTGAGAAACCCAATTTATCCTTCTCAGAGACGCAAAAATTTAACTTGCATAAATATCCATCAACATTCTTGGACTGGTTGGAGCATCATCCGGGTTACGAGTTCTATGAAGTTTGTTTCAAAGAACAAATTGAGGAAGTGCTGTCAGTAATTGTGGATGTCCTCTTGGTTGACAATACAACAGAGTTCAATGAATGTATTTCCCGACACCCACAGAGAGAGTTAAATCAAGATACTAAAGAAAAACTCCGGATAGTCCAGAAAGACTTGTAAAAAGAGTTGAATATTGATGTCTAAACGCAACGACCTCTTTCACCGAACACCTACACCACCTGCGCCCACTCACACCCCTACCCCCCTCCGTTTCGTGGATGCATTATTATTCGTAAACAGCAAGCCCGAAGCGTGCATAAAAATAAAGGATCACTTATTTGATTTGATCATTATAACAGACGGGTTAAGAATAGTGTGTGTGTGTGTGTGTGTGTGTGTGTGTGTGTGTGTGGGGGGGGGGGACGTGGATGCGGATGCAAGCATCACTGTTGTAAGAAGGAGGGGCGAAAAAGAAGCCAACTTGTTTTTAGCGTTACTAGCTTTGAAATTGAATGAAAAAAACTGTTTCTTATCATTCAGGAGCTCGTGTAAGCATATTTTCATGCAAAAATATTTTTGTCGCTGGCAACAATTAGGAAATTCTTCTTAATTAGTTTTTGTCCGCTCACGACTACTAAATTAAATGAAAATTTAATACGCTACTTTTGTGTTATACAAATTACATTGTTTTTAGACATATTACATACCACTGTAATATGTTAATGGAAATTACAACTCGTTTGTTGTCGCCGCAGAGAAGTTATGAGTAGTTAATCAAATCCCGTCCTGATTGAAACAAGTTGCATATTGGCAAGACTTTATGCAACTCTTCATATATTAACATTGGAGAGAAAACAGGGAGTGGCGGACAAAGAAAACGGACAGAAATAAAAGATGACAATTAACGTCGAAGAGAAATTTTTGCTTTAACTGATTTCGTTCAAAAACGAAAAGCAATGCAAAATTTACGTGCATCCAAGTTTAACAATGGAAGCCTACACATTGATCCATTAACGAAAATTTTAGCTACAGTAGATTTCACCAAATCTAACCAATTGAGAAACCCATTGTCTTCCTTCATTATCAATATTATTGAGAAACAGGAGGCCACAATCAAGCCGCTAACGGAGATTCGACAAAAGCTAAAATAGGAGGGTGAAATCGTGACAAATCAACATTATGAACTAGATAAACCTCTGCCAGACCTGAAGAGAGATGGCAATCGGTATTGTCTAATATCTACTAACTTGGATGTTGGACCAAATGGTGATTTCTATGAGCCAGTTCTTGCTTTGATTAACATCTGCTGCAAAGTTAGAGTTGCTCTTTTTACTAAGTTAGAGTCAGCTCCTCTGCGCAAAAACAAACAAATTTCGCCACTGATATTTCAGTTTTCAGAATTTTGGCAATGCGATCTAAATCTAAAACGGGCTTCCTGGTTGAAGGAACCACTAAACTCCCGAGGCAACCCTACTTTTGTGCACGAAAGGTTAGTATATAAGGACGCTGAAACTGAAACAGCTCGCGCAAGTAAGAAATTAAAATATTGATTGAGAAAGTCCCAGTTCCAAAAACCTGATGGGTACCATTATATATACCTATTGAACTACAATATGAATTCGACACATACCAAAAAAGAAGGAGCAACGTCTTTTGACGCGAATGCTGAAAAACCGAAAAAACTGTACAACTAATATACAGAAACAATAGACCTCGATTATTACAATAGAAACAGTATCGATTAATTAGGAAGCGCATCAGTTACGTTAGGTAATGCAAAAAAATGGAAAAAAATGACACGGTTTCTTGGAGTCCGCCCCATAAAAGAAGAATGCGAAAAAATTCTTGTATTTCAAAAAATGTTGGTTGTAGGGATTGTAATTTTCACCTTAAAAATTTTTCGATTAAAAATTTGCTTAATCAGAAGAAAAATCGGAGAAAAACAAGTCGTTGATGAAATTCTCGATCTCATGCAAAACGTGTTACTGAAATTTTGCTTAATGATTACGTTCGCTACTCTCATAAACTAATAAAAATACTTAAAAATGACCAAACAGAAAAATATGTGGTGCACGTGTCTGCGTTTATGCTAAAGATAACCCTGATAAAAGAAAAAGTGAAAAAAACAGTCGTAAAAATTTGAGCTGTTACAAATTGAAATAGAAGTGAGAAACAAAAATTTGAACGTAACTGTTTTCTCTGTGCCTCAAAGATCCAACGAAAACGATCTTTTTTGTGTTAAGTTTTTGTTAATTTTCCTTCTTAAAAACATGAGCCGAGTTGTAAATAGTTTTTATTCTAATGTTGATCTCATGAAGAGATGCAACCTGAGCATATTATTTCTTCGGACAGTTAAAATTTCCGGTTTTAAATATAAAAAACGGGCCTACTGGAGTCACAGGCAACTGTTTAACAGCTCTAGATGTGTTCTTTTCAAAGTTTACAAGAAAAGGTTTATTGCATTCAGAAGGCATTTTACTGATTATTATCCAATTTTGCTTCAGATTAATTTTTGTGGTGCAATGAAAATCGAGGAAAGTTTTTGAATTAGAGACCAATCTACTTTCAAAGACACAGAAAAGTATAGGTATCCATTTTCACCGACACGTTGCGGTTAGTATATAAGGTTAGTATATAAGGACGCTGAAACTGAAACAGCTCGCGCAAGTAAGAAATTAAAATATTGATTGAGAAAGTCCCAGTTCCAAAAACCTGATGGGTACCATTATATATACCTATTGAACTACAATATGAATTCGACACATACCAAAAAAGAAGGAGCAACGTCTTTTGACGCGAATGCTGAAAAACCGAAAAAACTGTACAACTAATATACAGAAACAATAGACCTCGATTATTACAATAGAAACAGTATCGATTAATTAGGAAGCGCATCAGTTACGTTAGGTAATGCAAAAAAATGGAAAAAAATGACACGGTTTCTTGGAGTCCGCCACATAAAAGAAGAATGCGAAAAAATTCTTGTACTTCAAAAAATGTTGGTTGTAGGGATTGTAATTTTCACCTTAAAAATTTTTCGATTAAAGATTTGCTTAATCAGAAGAAAAATCGGAGAAAAACAAGTCGTTGATGAAATTCTCGATCTCATGCAAAACGTGTTACTGAAATTTTGCTTAATGATTACGTTCGCTACTCTCATAAACTAAAAAAAAATACTTAAAAATGACCAAACAGAAAAATATGTGGTGCACATGTCTGCGTTTATGCTAAAGATAGAAAAATATGTGGTGCACATGTCTGCGTTTATGCTAAAGATAACCCTGATAAAAGAAAAAGTGAGAAAAACAGTCGTAAAAATTTGAGCTGTTACAAATTGAAATAGAAGTGAGAAACAAAAATTTGAACGTAACTGTTTTCTCTGTGCCTCCAAGATCCAACGAAAACGATCTTCTTTGTGTTAAGTTTTTGTTAATTTTCCTTCTTAAAAACATGAGCCGAGTTGTAAATAGTTTTTATTCTAATGTTGATCTCATGAAGAGATGCAACCTGAGCATATTATTTCTTCGGACAGTTAAAATTTCCGGTTTTAAATATAAAAAACGGGCCTACTGGAGTCACAGGCGACTGCTTAACAGCTCTAGATGTGTTCTTTTCAAAGTTTACAAGAAAAGGTTTATTGCATTCAGAAGGCATTTTACTGATTATTATCCAATTTCGCTTAGATTAATTTTTGTGGTGCAATGAAAATCGAGGAAAGTTTTTGAATTAGAGACCAATCTACTTTCAAAGACACAGAAAAGTATAGGTATCCATTTTCACCGACACGTTGCGCGGAGAAAAGTTGACTAGGAATCGTTGTCTGACGTAAATAGTGCGTATGAAGCCTCCATGTCAACAGTTCACCAAAATTTTAAAAGTTATTTTCCTGTAAAATAGTTTTCGGAAACAAAGGTATGGTGGATCACAAACATGACTAAAAAACTCACAACGAAGATGGACAGGGAAGCTTAGTGTATAATTGCACCAAGTAAAATTGTGCAAAATTTCAAGATCTCAGGAAAAAAAGTCAGGAAGAAAACCAGACTAAGCGCAAACTTTTTATCTGCAATTTTTTCATTAAATTACCGGGACTAGAGTTTAATTTTAATTATAAAAAGACAACTCTCGAGCAAGGTGCCTGAACAATAAAGCGTTGAACACTTTCACAGCGAAGATCCTCATAAAAATAACAGTTCACTTGAGGACATTTTAAATAGTTTTTTGCTAGTTTTGTCCAAAACACAAAACTTGAGAAAACCTTACAAAATTTATGAAACAATCTTACCTGGATTGCACAAATGAAAAAGAGATTGAACTGTTAATTCAAAATTAAATCTAATGTCCAGTGAAGGATTGAGTGTTTATTTTTTTCAAAAAATGTTTGAATAATCCTGATATTACTCGGCAAGACATTGAACTATTTTATGAGCAACTTTTGAAGTAACGTTTTACCGCAATACTGAAAAAATGTATTAAACACCTACATTGTACCTATATTCAAACACCGAGATCAAAAAGTTGTGTATTTTGGGAGTATTAGAGTATTAACGAACCTTTTTCTACCAAGAAATAGTTCTGTATTACAAAATCAACAGTGCTATGATGTAATGATATAATATTATTCGTGACAAAAAGCAATCTGTTTTTTGATCAAAGATGAGCACTGAAGTAATTGGAAAACATAGATCTACTCCAACTGACACAAGCTGCTGCATATATCTGGATTTATTGTGGCTTTTCATACAATACATTAGTAGCTCACATTCGGAACTTTCGAAAGCAGGTAACAGCGGGAAAAAGTGTTTGGCCCATGTAGAAAGATTGCTTAAGAAATGTAAAATTGGGAAAAGATACATCAAATTTTATTGAAACGAGCAATGGGTTTCTCAAAGTTTTAGTTTGCGACCGCTTATAGTTTTAATTTAAGTAATTGATATCCAGAATTCAAGTTTCTAACTCAAGCTCTCGCTATTCTAGGTTGATGCGTTTTATGGAATATTAAACTTTAAAGAATTTGATAATTGCTGCGTTTCTCAGTATTCTGAAAAAATACTTCAAAGCAAACACTATCACGGTATTAAAAAATTCAAAACAATGTGCATTGGAGATAAAAATAAAACTGTATTTTTGAACAACCAAGAATTACAACTAAGCATCGATTAAAAATTTTGTGGCCAAACGACTGACAATAATTTTACAAATAATTTAAAATGTTTTGGACTTAAATCTAGAATGCCATATATCTGCCCTAGAAAATAACAAATTGGTTTTTGCAAGTAATTTGAAATTAATACTTGAGTATGGTATCTCCTTATTTGCGTTTCAGTCAGTAAAATTATTTTGAAACCCTGCTTGAAAAAGTCTTGTACAATTGGAAACATAACCGACTAACGTCGGGCGAACTGCTCTCAAACGACCGGCGAGCGGTTGGCTTGGTCAGTAGCTAGCCACGGGGGAGGGGGGGGGGTTAACCGGGGGCTGATAGGGGCAGCACTGGGTGGGGGGGGGGGGGGCAAAAGCGCGGTGGGGGGGGGGTGGAGCCAATAGTGGGGGGTGGGGGTCAACAAGGGGGGGGGGGTGTCAACCTCTAAGAACCGCCCCTCACACCATAAGTATAAGTATAAGTCTCCAAGACAGTTTGAGCTGAAACAGACCTGAAAGGCTCTAAGAGCACATAATGCCCGCTGGGCGCTACCTGTTTATCCCGTTTTTGAGGACGAAAAGTCAAAAGCGTCAGACGAAAAATTGGTCAAGCGAAAAATCGCAAAAAAAGACCGACAGGACTAATATAATTGCTACAAACTTCGTTTGAGAGCAATTAACCAGAAACGAATTATTAGACCAGATGTTATTGCAAGAGAGCAGCTAGATGGGTAATTATGCAGAATGAGTCTTCGTTGGATTTCGTTTTTCTTTGAAAAAACTTAACGGTGTACTCTCGACAAAGTACTGAGTGGTGCTGCCGCTGTTTTTTCTTTATGCATTTGTAAACTCTATGTAAAATTTAATGCGGTTAAAAAAGCATTGGAGAAAACTTTTATGATTATTTTTATTAGTTATTTCAGTCCAGTTATTTTTATCAATAACGCATGCTTCTACTGTTCTTATCATAATGGGAGTTCATAAAACAGATTTAATATATTAATATAAAATAATTGAATGTAATAGGCATTGAGAGGCTAAAAGAAGAACTTATGAAAACTTATTCTTATTGCATTTCAGCAGTCAAGGGCTGTGGTAAAATCTTCTATAATAATTTTCCTGAATAATTTGCAAAATTGATTGTCAATCTATATTATAGCACACACGCAATCCTCTGGTGAGCTTCGGATAATTGCTTTAGTCTATTATTCTGTTCTTTAGCACGGTACGGTTGTTGGAACTTTCGAGCTTTAACCTGATTGCGAAAGTTGTCCTGCAATAAATTGGTCTCAATGAGGTGTCTTAGGCTTTAAATCAGGTCTTGTCCCTGGTGGACGAACTATTGATTTCCCATTTTCAAGTAAACAATGCTACTGAGGACAGAAGCATCTTCAAAATATTCCAGTCCAAGGTTGCTTCCCAAATGAAAACAAACCGACTAATGTTGGAAGAATTGCCCTCGAAAGACACGCGATGAAATTTCTTTCTGGGGGTTTAGCCTTGATCAATTTTTCCTTATGGGTGCAGAACATAGTTGACCACGTCGGGATTCGAATCATGAACCTCCGGATCTCGTGCCAAGAGCGCTGCCCAACAAGCTATCAGGCCCTCCTTTTGCTATGCTGCAATGGATTTCATTTTAGCAACAAGCTTTACTTCGTAGTGAGCAAGAGACCACTCAAAAATCCAGAACGAAAGCGTGAAAGTCACTTGAGAACTCAAGGAATGTTCTAGAAAAACGCAAAACGGTCAAGCAAAAAATTTGCTTAAAAAACAGCCGGTAGAATCCGGAAACGACTCGGAGAGTCGTACAATAGAACTACTCTTATCTAACCCTACCTATTTCAGAAATATGAAAAGAAATTAGAAAGCAAAAGTTTGAAAATTATATTTTAGTGAGTAATGTGGGCAGGTAGGGGGGGGGGGGGGGTGGTAGACGTGGGGGCTAGTTGGGACAAGGGGGTAGGTTAGATAATTTAGGACATACGCGATCAAAATTTCTCGAAATTACCTTTTCACCTTGAATATTACCATCAGTTCTTACTTGCCATTCATTACAAAGTAAGCTACTTTTTAAGACCATTGTTCGAAAAGATAAGTCTACGTCCTAAAACAGAAGTCAATGTTCGAAAACAAAAAATTCAACTCGACTTCTAAAACGGATCAATCCTTCGAGTCGTAACGTAAAAGATCAACACCTTTACAATAATTGCTACGAAATTCGTTCGAGAGCAATTAAAGACGAGCTCTGGTTGCCCTTAATGCGACCTGGTCTCCTATTGTGACAGCGCCTCAATTATCAATTAGTGACATTCAAAGCGCTCAGTCTGCTTATTGGAATCACATAGCCTATAAGCATTTGACGGTGCGGGAAGGAACTTTGAGAAAATGAATGAAAACCGCTCTCCACGATTATTCAGTCTTAAACTCTTCTAGTGCCCAGAAAGTTGGGAAGGAACTTCAAATCTTTCATTAAAACTAGTAAAAGCTGAAAGGCTAAATTTGCAAAAGAAGACGTAAAGCAATTACACATCTAAATTGTTAGGACAGAATAGAAAGACCAGAAAAAGAATTGCTAGACAAAATAGAACACAGTACAAAAGTGGGGTTAAACTAGATATCTGCACTTCTGAACACACTAAGTATCAATAAATATGCTTCAAATGATAAAACACTGCAGGTGACGCAAAATGAAGACAAAATACAAACAAAATCAGATGGAAATTTAAGAAATGATCCAAGATCTCAACTCGTACTATTGACAGCTACTAAAATAACGTCGTAATACGCGAAAATATTGTATTTAAATTAAAATCCAAATAGACATTTAAACAGAACCGATGTTAGGGCTCCGTCAACACTATAATTGGATATTAATTCACAGGTCAAGTAAACCTCCAAAGACTGCGTATTTAAAATTTTAAGTTGGCGGAACTATAACAATTGGACGGTGCAAACAAAAACTACTTAAATGAGTACAAAAATAGCTCAACTAGGAAGAAAACAGACAATTGATTAGAGAAGTTTTTAGATCAGTTTTTACACAATCCAATTTCAAAGCCATCCTTCAATCTTCATTGAGAAAGTTCCCCACATTTTTTCTCAGAAAATTTTGACCACGAGTCTAGATTTCACCTGCTTCGTGTACTGGTTCCACGCACTGTACGAGGACACACTTCGCTTGGAGAGAGCCCCTTCCATTCTGAGAATTCTGCACACACTGTAGGCAAGGAGGTACACGAAAGGCAAGTATGGGATTGCAGACACCGCTCCTGAAATACAAAATTGTGCTCAGCACACTCTGTTAACGCTCTTCATCTGTACATGTGCAAATCTCTGATAGCAAATTAGTCACCGGAATTTTTGACACATTATAAACGAATGTACTCTACGCTGATATCAATTATTGACATTTGAGTGTCAGCAATCATCTGCCTACATGACACGCTCATCTTCGAAAACCCTAGTAGAACTCTAGGTACTTATATCCTTCCTTCCCAGAACCAATCGCTATCTATCACCTCTGTAAGTCTTTGAAACAGCGCAAAGTTCTACAATCAGCCATTGAAACCATACTCCGAATATATTAATAAACATAGCCGACAGATTGCCGAAAAAGCTGCAAACCGGTTGTCAAAAAGGCTGAATTAATGACGTAGAATTTAGTTGATGCAAATGTCAACCTTTTGAAACATAGCCGGCAGATTGCCGGAAAATAGCCGCGATAGACGCTTGTGGCGTTACATGAATTGAAACGACTATAGAAATAAAAGACAGATCGACCACCAGTCCTTTAACAGACCACTAGACTTTTTGGGTTAGCTTCGGATTGTCATTTTTATGAGACACATAAGCTCTATAAGGAGAAAGCCCTAATAGGGCTTTTCAAAATTAGGATCTTTTTCGTTTGTGCCCCCTCAGCTTAGTAAGCATAGCATATTACTTGCACCCCCCCCCCCCCCCCCAGATGCACGTGCAATATTGGGGGGGGGGCACAAACGGAAAATATCCCAAATTTAATATTCGAAATCAAAAACTCAACACTCTAATATTCAAGAATTAGGGCATATGTTTGGCACTACTTAGATGCACACTATTGACCTTTAATAAGTAAATGCTCATAAAATTTAAAGTTTCATCAGTGAGCTCAGAAGTCATTTTTCTGAGTGAGGTAAGTCATTGAAAAATTCAATTCCAAGAAGTCACGGTAAGACGAAACAAAAATCTGTTAGACGAAGTAAAAAAAACATAGCAGGACAAGTCCTGACGTACAATTCAAAGAATTTTCATTGACTAAACAGAAAACTAGACCTAGAACGGACTATGAATGGATTGGGAAAACAATTTAGAAAAAAATCCGATCCAAAAAATCGAAAAAACTGTAAAAATCAAAGTGAAATTGCCGCATGTGAACAAAACCACTAGCGAGAAAGCGAATTTTTGTTCAAACACCGTTTTCTCACTCTACTTTAAATTTAGAGCGAAAAAAATTCACGCCGCAAAACCACTCGCTTTTTCGCTCCACTTCCTGTTTCGGCGTGACCAAAATCACTACTCCAATTTGACTTCAAAAATCATGAAAATGTGTGAACAGATCTTAAAAGACAGCGCCCCAATACAATTCAAATTCTTTGAATTGTAAAAAATAGGAGCGCTATAATAGCCGCCTAGAATTGAGGACGCGGCTATTAAACACTTAAACATACCTGTCATATTGCCGGAAAAAAGCGGCCGTTGATTCACATATCACCGATTAAGATTGAAAACACAAAATGAAAATTGATTGTTGTGTAAAAACATTTTTAAAGTAGGAACTTATTTGATTAGATTTCGTAGTCAGACATACTCCTGTTTCTAAAAGAGAGGATACAGGGGCTAGCATCAATACCAATAAGCATAAAAGATGGCAAATAAGAACAAAGTTCAAGGAGCGCACTTCAAAAATTTGTCTTTAGGGGTTTATCCCGTTTCCATTTTTGATTTCAATTTATATGACTCTCTTCATTTTAGATTGCTTTGCAGGGCACTTAATGCCCGCTGGGCGCTACCTTTTTATCCCGGTTTTCAGGACGAAATGTCAAATGCGTCAGACGAAAAATTAGTCAAGCGAAAAATCGCATAAAAAAGACCGACAGGACTAATATAATTGCTACAAATTGATTCAGATAGTATTCAGATTAATAATATATTCGCCAAAATCCAGAGGTCAAGCGAAAAAGTCAGACGACTCGAGCAAAAGCTTATTCTAGGAAACAGTCCAGCATAAATTTCGCATTAAAAGACACGCAACTACATAATTGGTTCAAACTTCGTTTGAGAGCAATTAAACAAGCGACATAATCGAATGATTCCATCGCAACATACATGGCGGTAATTTGCGTCATAATGATATCAATTGCCAAAACCTGTTAAAGTTTGCATCCACCATTTCACGCCTAAACTTCAGAAATCAAGCATTCCAACTGCTAATCGTCGATCTCTTTGGAAGACACACTGAATTGGGCTTTAAAAATGGTGGGATTGGTAAATATCCAGCTAACTAACCTGTAAGCAGAGCGATCGAGAATTGCATGAGAAGGTCTCCTAGGTAGTTGGGGTGACGGACAAACCCGAACAGACCACTGCAGATCAATTTGACCTCTCTATCTCCTCGTCCACTAGTGATGCTAAGAAGGTGACTAGTTGCAGGCGCATTTGGATCCTTCTTGAAGAGTGCCTTCTGGTGGTTTGCTTGATAGAACAACACGGCACCAGCCACTAAAAATTGAAATAATTTTCAGTCCCTTCGTTGCGGGAACATGGAGCAAAATTTTTCAAAAATTCTGCGCTAAAAGCAGTAGTTCACAGATCAAATTTTCAAGGATACTGGAAATTCGCAAGGGAACATTGACATACTACCCTGATAAAAAAAGGACATCAGATAGATTTAAAAACATTGTTCCATTATACAAATTTTATTCTTGGATTGTTTTTTGAGTTTTCTAACGTCTCATTTTTATAATTACACCGTAATGAAGGGCGAATTAGAATGGAAGAGACCCAAAATTTTACAAAAATGTTAATTGCACATCTCAACTATTTTCTCAACTGATCTTTTTTGTTAAGTCAATTTCTTCCGACATAATTTCTTCCGAGTAGTGGGTGCTATCATTAAAGCTCGTAAATCGTAGAAAATTTAATTAGTTTTTTCCCGAATTTCGTCTTTTTCGTTAAGTTATCAGTATTTAGTATTAACCACATGGCTATCAGGGCCTTGCCTTGACATGGATTCTCTAACAATCGGTTTTGTTTGACCAACAAACTTTATTTCGGAGTGAGAGCAATTGCAAACACTCAAAATCAAGAACTGCGTGAAAAAAAGTCACTTGGGAAGTCAACGATTAGTCTAGAAGAACAGCGCACAACGGTCAAGCGAAAAATTTGATACACACGTTTACAACAATTGCTTTTCATTCGCGAGCAATTAATAAGTTAAATAGTCATCAATACCTGAATTTGAGACAGGGTTGTTGAATTTTTCGTTTCAAAATTTTTCAAAATTATGATTTTAAGCTAGAACTGCTAATTGTTCTCAAGATCACTGCTCGCAAATCTATTTCTTCTGAGACAATCTTCAAACTTAAACGACGACTAGTTGAATTATCAATCTATTTTAGATTTAAATTTTGGAAAATAGCCTCGAATCGATAGCGAGGGTAATAAATCTCATTGTGGCCGTCCACACGGGAAAGTGAATTTTATTTGGTACTTTTTTAAAGAACTGTCAGAATTTTTTTTTGACTTTAATCTCAATCGTGAACTCTACTGAACTTGACATATAATTCTAATGGTTCATGAATGCTCTTATAGGAATAGCCTCATTCTATTTTTATGACTTGAGTGTAGCCTCTAAGAGGCTATTCCTATAAGAGGCTCTTATAGGAATAGCCTCATTCTATTTTTATGACTTAAGTGTTATCACAAAAAATTCGATTTTTTCCCGAAATTTTTGTCTCGTGGAATAGTCTCATTCTTGGCTCTAGTCTGTACCTTAAAAAGTTGAGCAATGGTTATGGATTTTGATGCATGGTGACGTGATCAATAAACTTGACGCCACCTATTGAGTTAGCTCAGATGTCCATTTTTGTTATTTTTTCTTTGCCCAATACTTTTCAAGGAAGCAGACGTTTGCTTTACACCGCACCGCCTGTTTTAAGCTTCGTCAGAATGTTATTAGTGTTGCTAATTTGAATGATAAATGATAGTTTTCCAAAGTTTTTCTTTTGTTTTCTGCTTTGTTTTTTATTGCAAATACCGGCTCATATTGTTTGTTGACAACCAACGGCTGTTATCGCCGTAAAAATGTTGGTAGTCAAATTACAAGTTTTGAATTGCGCCCGGACCTTTTAATCCAATTCTTGTTTCTTAATAGGTCGTCTTCATCGATGTACGTTTAGAATCATTTGACCACGCTTTATACCAGTAAGAAGCTGAATTTGGGTGCGTTAGGTTAATTGCTGTTGTATTTTATACTGGAATTTCTGGTAATTATGTTATCCGAGCATGCTTGAATTACCTGATTCCGTAAAAATAACTTTGCACCCAAATTATAGCATTAAACTGCGAATTTAAGCTTTCATTGACTTGTAATTTAATTTCACTAACGAGAGGCCTTATCTGCTTTCTAGTAAGATAATTGAATGTAAGTGATTTTAGTTCTCGACTAACGGTTTTTTTTACTTTGATAACGTTTGTTTTGAAACAGTGAATTTCTGATTTTGCCGTGATTGCTGGCTAAGGGTCTTAATTTCCCAAACCTAATTACAGCCGAAGCTACTATTTCGCGTCTGAAAAACATTTCAGCACTGAAATCATTGAAGCAAGCAAAAAAATTAGAAGATATCCAGAAAATTTAAATCTAAAAAAATTGACAGAAAACCTACTGTAAAATCTTGAAACAGTATTTATCCCTGTCGCTTCAGTTCATTTGCTTCAGTAAACTTAATATAAAAATCGTTATGCAAAAAACAGAACGTTTTAACCGTACTCACGGTCGGAATAGCATTTAGCAAAAATCCGCATTGAAAACCCTCTATCAGGAAGATAAAGGCACTGCTAACTCGGTTAGGATCAAAAAACATTGTAATATCAATTCCAGAGATTCAAATTGATGTAGCGTGACTAGAAAAAATACTACAAAACTGCCAACAAAAAATAAGTCAATTCGCGAAAAAAAAACTCCACGCAGTGCATGAACCAAAAACTTTGGTTGAACCGGCGAGTTAGGTCAAAATGCCGCCCGAACAAATAATACTGCCGGTAAAAACTCCAACAAACCCAAACATAACTGACTAACGTTGGGCGAATTGCTCTCAAACGACAGGCGAGCGGTTGGCTTCGTCAGTATTTAACCACGATTTAGTCAGGCTAGCTTTAGCTTGATTCGACTCTGAAACTTAGTTTTCCAGCCTTGTTAGCAAATGAATCAAAAAACACATTTTAAAAATTTGCAAATTATTGCTTATTTAAAAGAAAAGCTGTCAGATTTTGCAGTGAAAATATTCAAAACTATTTTTTATCTCTCGAGTTATGTCAAGTTACCTATCCGCAAGACTTGAAAAGCTTCGTTGGTCAGCAAAGATCGTTAAACTCAGAAAAGGACGAATATGATCAAAAATTTTAAAAATAGCGAATTTTAACAAAATCTTGCTAAAAATTAGATATTAAAATCTTCAAAACCATTTCATTGTCTCAAGAGGCTATCCAGTATCCCTATTTCAAGCTTTAAATAGTTTCACTGGGTCAAAGATCCATAAACTTGGAACATGATAATTTTCCAAAAATTTTAAAAAGTTAATTTTTATCAACAATTGCTTAAGCTTGAGTTATTCAAATATTGAGAATTATTCCATTAACTCTAGAAACTGTGCGACAGCTTAACATCAAATCTTGGAGGAGGTCTCTAAGACCCTGGTGCCGGAAAAATGAGAAATTATAAAAGATTCAAAAAACCTAAAATTGCAAATTTTTAAAATTGCTGATATTTAATTCTTGAAAAAGACTCCATTATATCTATAGGCTATGCACTAACCTATAACTAAACCCTAGAGGAGGTTATGTGGCTCTTGAGGCTGGAGAAACCTAAAAAATGACAAAAAAAATCAAAAAACTCAAGTGCAAGTTCTCAAATTGAAAGCTATTCCATGGCAAATAAAATTTTTTCAGTAATTTAATATCAAACCCTTGAGGACATTTTCTGGTCCCTGTGGATTGGAAAAACGAGAATAAGGAAAAATAATTCTCAAAAAAAATTGAAACAATTTGCAAGGTTTGTCAAAAAAATGCTAAAATTCATGATGTTAAAATGTTAAACCATTCTACTACAACTAGAAACTAGGCAGTAACCTATTATAAACACCTAGAGGAGGTTCCTTGACACCTAGGGCTGAAAGAACTAAAAAAAAAATGACAAAAATTTTAAGAAAGCGTGAAAAAAAATGAAAATAAAATTGCGTGTTTTTAGCGATCGGTTGTTCGAACGTAGCCACAGGGTGGGGGGGGGGGGGGGGGGCAATAGTGGAGGGGGGCAATAGTGGGTTGGGGGGGCAGCAGCGCGGTGGGGTGTGAGGCAATAGTGGGGAGGGGGTCAACAGTGGTGGTGTTTTCAACCTCTAAGAACCAACCTTCACACCATAAGTAAAGGTCTCCAAAACAGTTTGAGCTGAAATGCTCTAAGAGCACTTAATGCTCGCTGGGCGCTACCTGTTCACCCCGTTTTTGAGGACAAAAAGTCGAAAGCGTCAGACGAAAACTCGGTCAAGTGAAAAATCGCATTATAAAAAAGACCGACAGGACAAATATAATTGCAACAAACTTTGTTTGAGGGCAATTAATAATCCTCCTCGAGGCACAGAAGTTTACATTTATAGCTACACTTCGTTCGAGAACAATTATTATTAGCAGCGTTTCAAATTTGTTCCTGAAAATGTATCTGTTCATATGTTTCATGTTCTCACAGAATGGAGCTAGACAGCCCACAGCAGCGAGGACGGGCATGCTGATTTCTTTCTCGTGTTCCAGGATAAATCGGGAAGGCAGAGTCATGACGAAGGGAATAATTGCCAACTGGTGGAACAGTTTCGCATACGACAGTCTGTCTTTCTGCGCTAACATTGAACACACGATGAAGTCTTCCTAAAACAGATTTTAAAGATTTCGGTATCGCAATTTTAAGCAAAAATAAAAAAACTCATTAATGCGAAAAAGGAGTGTCTTTGTTCAAAACATCAAATAGGAGACATTCGGTCGGTAAAAAGAAATCTTCGTCACCCTTCCGCGTTTGGAAATAAGACTATGGATGTTTTTGCAATTCTGCAAAAATTGAAACTGAACAACATTGAAAACTATGATTACTTTCATTCGAAACCCCCAGCAGAGTAGATTTTATTTCCTGCGATGCCTAATTTTTTGATAACGTACTTACCTCAAGGACCTGTATAAGGAGTATGTATGACAGTTGCATTCCACACGCCAGCATCAATGCCACATTGACAGTCTCTCCCTTTTTAGCCTCGAAGTCCACGTACACATAAGACAGACTCACCAGAGCCTATAATCACCATTCACTATTCAAAAATTTCTCTACATTGATTTTATTAAACAGTGTTACGTTAAAATGTACGAATTATTTCATCTCACGTTCATTCAAACATGGGATACAAATGCTCGCATTTCTATAATAGCAGTTCATTGAATTAGGATTGGGAAATTTCCAATTAACCAACTCGTATCAATCAAGTTATTTTTGACACTTGACGGCTCAATCATTCTCTCGATTGTTCGATGGTGATGATTGATCAAAAAGTTACCGTCGACAAGAGTTGACGCTGAATTTGTGTATTAATAATACTTACAGCGAGGTAGTATCCTACTTTGAGGACAAAGAACGCTTTCAGGTCAAACTGTCCAATAGCTGGCTGATCTTCGTTGCCGTAGAACAATCCCTCCAGACTATGTCCAGCTAAAAAAGACAATATCATGTCCTATCATGCGCTAATTTTACCAATGGTGAAATGAACTAACTCAAGTGCCCTTTTCGAATGCACATTTCTATTTTAATATTTTCGAAGTGTACAGCAATGACATATCTGAAAACGCTACTTTCTTTAGCAATCAAGTATGATAAAGCCACAGTACTCTGTAATCTTGCTAATTAGAAAGTTTTCTAAACAGGTGTGTCAACTTAATTTCTGAACAACGATTGGTCAAATTGTTGGACAATGCGAGTGGTTCTCAAATTTGATTTGGAATTTTTAAATTCATCCAGCGCTGACTTTCCGAGAAAAAACTTTAAATTTCTCCGCAGCTCTTTGCTTAAAAATTATTGTTTAAATAGATGGAGAAAAGAATAAAAAGTCAGCAAACCGGTGCCATCGAAAGGTGCTTTCTGGAGATCTGGAAAAACCTAAATCTATAAAGTCTTGTTGTCTTGGAGCTTTAGAAAATCCGATTTTGATGAATTAAAAACGTTCCTCTTACAATGTTCCAGAGACTGAATTGATCATCAACTTCAGTGCTTCTCAATGCAAATTATACTTTAGGTACGAAGTAGATAGGTATGATCAAATTGGTCAATTAAGAGCTCTCCGAATTCGGGTTAAAAAAATTTGATGATTTAAAATTCAAACCTTTTCGATTTCTGAGAACAGACAGGATATATAGGAGCACAATGTCAATAAGGCAAATAATGGATGCTGATGAGAGAAATTGTGTCTGTTGAGTGTATAGCTCAGTCACTGGCACTTCGAAGTAGAGGCACGCTCCGAAGCACAACAGGTTCAGGAAGAAACAGTAGACGCCATTTGCACGGTAGCTCAATTTGCCATTCTTCAACGACTGCAAACAGAAAAATAAATAGTACTACATAGCGTAATTATTAAAGCGAGAACTAAGCTTCGAGACCTTATATATTTAGTCATGAACGGTTTCCCAATCTTGGTAGACATGTTGCACAATCATTTAACCATTTCCAGTTCTCTTTAAACTGTCCGCTAAAAGAGCAATTCGTAATCCGTTCACAACTTTACCTTGTTCGCAAGCCCTTTCAAAAACATTTTCAACATAAAAATATTTTGCGTTTCTCAATCTTGGTTTAATCTTTCACAGATCAAATAATTTGTGCAGAAATTTCTTACATACTTTAATTTTGAATGACTGCAGTTGACACCAAATTTAGTAGTCAGCTCTAAATTGACTGAAAAACCATCTTTAACTGACAGAAGTCGAGAGATAATAGCTAACCTTTCCAAGGGGTAGAGCTACAAGTAAGGCTTCGAAGATGAAAAATGCTGATAACTTTCCGAAAGCAGAAAGGCTGAATACTGACAATGGGTTAGAGAGCATTTGTGGCCATCGGTTCAGGAGGCAACCTAGTTTCCCCTTACCTAAACAGAGCAGTGCTGCACTCGAAGTGGCAGTATCTTACCAGTTCATTTACTCAAATCTAGACATACAAGAATTGATCCTGTCTGAAGTTTCATTAAAGCTTTTTAATCATCAAGCAACAGTTAACATTTCCAGAAATTCTTTAAAATTGTTGGATGAAAACTTAGTTGGAGCTCAATTAATTTAGAAGGAACTGCCAAGTATGAATTACCATCTAAATTTAGTCTGACTGTACTACAAAGTCAAAGTTCAAGAACCTTAACCGACTAACGTCGAACAAATTGCTCTTTTACAGGCGGGGTAATTTAATTCAGAGAGGGCTGTAACCTAGATAAATTTCTATTGGTGCAAAAAAATCCATCCAAGGAGGGGTTCGAACACCGACTCCAGGAGTAATAGACTAAAGTAGCAAACATAACCGACTAATGTCGGGCGAATTGCTCTCAAACGACCAGCGAGCGGTTAGCTTCGTTAGCAGCTAGCCAAGGTTTAGTGATGCTAGCTAGCTTCAACTTAATTGAAGGGGCGTGAAGTGAGCGCAGCGGGGGTGGACCGGGGGGCAACACTGGGGAAGGGGGGTCAACAGTGGGGGTGTCTTCAACCTCTAAGAACCGCCCTTTACACCATAAGCATAAGTCTCCAAAACAGTTTGAGCTGAAACAGGGCTGAAAGGCTCCAAGAGCACTTAATGCCCGCTGGGCGCTACTTGTTTATCCCGTTTTTGAGGACGAAAAGTCAAATGTCACCACTCTGCTATCAGTGCCTTGTAGTTCCCTACGTTACAATCACTTTTGCTTAGAAGTTTACTGCTGAATAAGATTAATCATACTTGAAAGCAACAGAATTTTCTACAAAACTGTCAAATAAAATTTTGCTCAAAAAAGACACGTTAACAATAATTTCTTCATACTTCGTTCGAGTAATTAATAAGCTTCTCCGTAATTAAGGTCTCTACGCTATCTGGATTGGCTCTAGAGGCTCAATCGAGTATAACTGGATTTCTGTCCATTAAAACAAGTTCAGAGCTTCTTTAGTTTTTCAGATATTTTAAATTAGAAGTTTTTGTTAGTCTTTAATAAAATCAATTTTATTTGTTGATTGAATCAAAAGACTAACAAAAACCTCTAATTTAAAATAGCTGCAAAACTAACAATTTCTGTACAACTCTTTTGATTTATATCTATCAAAACATATCATCCCGAATATTATCTGTTTCCCTTTCAAATACTATACGTTTTTTTGGACAAAATTTGGAAAACCCACAATTTTGTAAACAATTTTTAACACCCAAATTCTAAAAATTTAAGTACCGATAAAAATGGTTTCAGTCATTTCTGTGTAACTGAGTGCTCTGTTGAAATTTGGTAAACCTGATTTCGTGGTTTAGCAGGGCAGTTTTGTTCAACAATTTTCATCGGAAGTTGACAAATGGTTCATTGAAAGGTCACTCATATTTTTGTCTAGATGATAATGAGCAAACGTTACTAGGTACCAACAAGGAGGCTCGTTAATGTGCGTTTGCACATGATGTTCCGATCCGCGCTCATTTTTTACTGCAAAAAATCAACATCTAAAGCAACTAGTAACAACGTCGAAATACAATCAGATGAAACCTTAACTACACAAATAAAATTTTTTGTTACTACAAAGCAGATGGGACTTTATATTACTTAAACTAGGCAAAAAATTGACAAAAAGAACAAATAGTTAGGCGAAACTCAAAAATCTACCAAAATTATTTAACCCAAATATATTCAAACGTCTTGATGACCATTACCTTTTAACAAAAAAATTTTTGATACATTTACTAAAAAGTCAATAACCGACCAAAACGACCAGTCTGTGGTTAGAATAAGCCACAGAAAAGGGCTAAAGAGGAAGCAAAACTGAAAAAGTTACAAACAATTAGATAAAACACAAATTATTGGAGCCATTGAAATCTTTCGGTTATCTGAATTTTTTATTTAAAATGTTATTTAAACAACTCAAATAAAATTATACTCAAAGATTTCGTTCTTTCGATCCTCAGTTAGAAGTTTATGAGACCTCTCGGCATTTTACGCTTACAAAGAATAAAAGGCAAAAACATTAAATTTAAAAAATGAATCACTGAGAACTTTTTCATTTTCAAATGAATTTTCAACAACAATGGAATTAATTTTTTGTAACATTTTTACTTCAAAACAACCATCAAATATGAACAAATAAATCTACAAAAACCTACAAACTTTTTGAGAAAAGCCGTAATGAAGCCAAAAAATAAAAACTAATAGCTTCCAACGAAAGTCAATAAAAAAAGTTATAAATTATGTCTCGATGGGAAGGTAGTTATTTGTGCCATTCTTAAATCATCAATAAGTCATCACATTAAGTCGTATGACGATGAAAACGACCACAAATATAGGCAAAACCAAAAAAAAATAGTAGAAAAGTTCAAGAAGACAGTGTCGAGGCCATTAAAACCATACGTTTTTCTTAGAAGAACTTATCTTTGATCAATTTAACGTCTTGTCTTCTCTAAGCCAATGGGAACTGTCAATAAAAGAATGTAATAAAATGTTAATGGAAACCAAAATTATAAAAACCAAAAATTTAAAAAATCTGAACAGTTTTAACATCGAAGTCTTAAAGACAATAGTAAGAAGATAAAACCGCTAAACATATTAATTTGGGTTACAGTAGAGAAGTGGGCCCTGTCAATAGATAGATTGACTTAGATAACAGCCATTAGCTGTGCACTCAAATTTCTTTGCCGGTTTGCTTACTACTCTTTAGCAAGCTGGTTGCACTTTTAGTCAACGAGTCTATGCCAAAGGACTACCAAAATTTTACTGAAATCTCAAGAAGGATATCGAAATTAAAATATGACTACGAACTCATTGTCGGAGCCATAACAAAAAATTAAGCGATTCCTTGAAAACGAATTTGTTCATTGGTTATCATTTGAATGTATATGAGGCTTGTCATCAACAGAACTTTAATTTGAAAAGTGACCAGTCTCTAAGTGACTTGAAAAAAATATAAGAAATGATTTTTAAAATAACAGCTCTCAAATAGAAATTGAATCTTTTGATAGTAAACTTCCTTATGAGAAATAAAAAAATGGACTTTTTATGACCTTTCGACTCTTAGACACAAAATGGTTTCAATTATATTATACAATGTAATTTTAAATCAATATTTTTATAGAAAAAACCCTAATTTGAACAAAATTTAAGCTAAACGTGTACAAAACATGTTAAACATTACGTTTTCACACAACACTTGAAACCTCAATAACTCCGCGAAAAAAAAAACGAAATTAAAAATCTTTTTAATTCCGAACTCTGCGCTCGACGAGCTTTTGAATGATACTACTCACATTTCTCTACGATGAGTATATCGATCGGCCAAAATTGTCTGAACAAAACAACAATTTGAGTATATAGTTCCTAACCCGTGGGTCGTAACAAAAACAAAATTTTGCCGGAAATCTTCCAGGCTACGTTTGATAGCTGTTCAAACTTTCGAACTCGAAGCAATTATTCTAAAAAAGATTGTCAAACAAAACAAACCGCCACAAGTGTCGACACAATGAAGACATCGCTGTTCTTTTAATGCATATAATTTAAGGCAAAAAATTGTCTTATCGGGCGAAAAAATGTCCGAAGTAATTGAGTTCTCTCAAAACACATTTTAAAATTCTGCAAAACAAAAATATATGCTGCAACCTCAGACTGTCAATAAAGCTAAAACTAGCAATAGAGTCACTTAGATAGCAATAAATTTAACGTAAAATCGGAAAATTGTCTCCGTTCTGAATTTAATCTTTTAATTTTATCTTATTTTTCTTGACAAAGGAATAGCAAAATCATAGTAAAGAAATTCAGAACTTGAAGGTTTATAAACCAGCTTGTTTTGTATTCAATAAAGCTTGTACAAATTAGCTAGATTTAGATCTGAACTAACCGTCAAATGAGCGAAATGAACTCTTTAGGATGCTTGAAAATGCTTAAATTGAATGAGAATTAGGGAAACCAGAAATTGTTTTAAAAAATGCCAAATGGTCATGTAGTCAATTCTAAGCAATTCATGTCAATTTTTTTTACTTCTACTTCAATTGTGTTTTGGTTTCCAGACAAATTCCACCAATGAAAGGCACTAAAATGCATCAGGATAATGTTCAGATCGAATGCTCTTCCCAAGAACAGCGAAAACAGGAGAACGGCATGTACTATTCAATTTCTCCAACAATATCATGTATCAAGCAACGCTATGCATTCGATAGTCTGCTCACAAAATTGTAAAAACGTAATTTTTAAGGCATGATCTGTGATAAAAACGCGGGAATTTATTGAACAGCAAAACAAGAATTTTTTTAATATTTGACTAAAACAAAACGTAAAACGTGCATTAAATATCATCATATATACATACAAGTCTTTCAATAAATAAACGAGAAAATATCTGCGTAATATGACGCAGTATATAGTACTTATGCTCAGGTATTTGTCTAATGCTGTGGTTAAATACAGAAAGCCTATTTGGGGGTTTCGTTCAAAAATTGAGCATAAGCAAAATATTTTTTGACCAGAACAATATTTTTGATCAGCATAGCAGGAATACTATCTGCAGTAACTAATTACTCATTAGACACTAAGCTACTGTTCTAAAACAGACGTTAATGATCGAAAACAAAAGTCAGATTTCAAGTCATGAACAAACCTGCCTTAGGTTAAAAAAACACTTGTAGAATACTAATAGGCATCTGCGAGTTGTAACTCATATAGTTTCTACTATTAAAATGTCTATATTTAGCTAATTTAACCCAAAATGGCTTACTACACATCAATTGCGTGTACAAGGCGAAAGAATTGAGAAATAAGGCCATGGCTAAGAAGGCTGTGATCTTGACACACACAGAGAAGGTCGATTTCAGTACTTTCTTCACACATTCCGTCTTCTGGCATGCTTCAACTTTGGTGACTTCTTTCTCAAGCTTCTCCTGCAAGCAAACAATTATTTTTTTTTTTAAAAAAAAGGTCAACTTAAAGGAAAAAACGTTTGACGAGCCCAAAGCTATATTTTTTAAACAGCTGCTAAGAAAACAGCTGATTTGAAAATCGTATGACAACAGGTTGTCGTCTCTCAAATTATGAAACAACGTACAACCATATATAAATTTGAGGGGATCGATTGTCAGTCTAATAAAATATCACGTTCAAAGTTCAGAGTTAAACTTCTGCAAAATGAGCTGTTTGTTTAGAATTGGAACTGAATTGCAGAATTGAATCAAGAAGCAAAAAAGCACCTCATTCGAATGTCTGGTGGCAATTTGGAAACACTAAATTTTTAATCAATTAAGGAACACCTCAAACAAGATAGCGTAGGTTAAACTGCAATGAAAGAATTTCAATGAGCGCTAACTTGTTTACTATTCGTGCAAGTTCACTTATTCAATAACTGTTCACATATTCGTACACAAATTTTTAATTTCAATCAATGATTGGTTTCATATTTTGTATTTTTTGGATCTAGAATTTATGTTAATCGAATCAACTGTTTTTCTTACCTCAAGGACGTCTGCCTTTTTCACTATATCGTTACTTTCAGCTGCCTTTAAAACAACTGCTTTTACTTTCCTAATTGGTCGGTCGTTTGCCACAGTTTTTTCAGGTCCGCTGGATAATTTAGGAGTCAATTTTTCAGTTTTCTTTACAGGCTCTGGAGACGATTTTGGTGCCTTTTTTGGAGCCGGACTCTGAGATCTTGCCGGGCTTTTAGGTCTGCCAGGACTCTTAGATCGTGCCGGACTTTTGGATCTCGCAGGGCTTTTTGACCTTGCTGGACTTTTAGATCTGGCAGGGCTTTTTGACCTTGCTGGACTTTTCGATCTGGCAGGGCTCTTCGATTTTGCTTGAGTCTTCGCTTTGGCAGGACTCTTGGCTTTATCTTGCTTTGGTACTTTTGGTGAATTCGGTTTTTCTGATGCTCGACCCCTAGGTGGGCTGCTATTGATTGGTATGTACTTTTCCTCAAGCAACAGATCCTCCATTGGTGCAGTTATCTAAATGCACAAGAACTCAATCAGTTGCTTGGCAAATATTAAGAAATTAATCTGTCCATACAAATGACAGAAAAAACGATTTCATTGCATCCTTCCAGTTGGTGTACCGTTCAGCTCATTCTGATCAAAGCAACTTACTAGAGATAACACTTAACTATGTTCTTCAAATAGAAACAATTTGGGATTCATCATGGCTGTTTCCATAGGTTTATCATCTACATAAACTTGCTTTGTCTATATAGTACTCATTTCTTAAACTTTTAATTCCGTCTAAGCAATAGTTAATGATCAAAAAATCGAATATTCTAGGTGGTCAAATCAGGACTGAAAATATCAGTTTCTTACCGTTAAACTACTTCTGGTCTTCATTTTTGCAAGATGTCAGATTTATCCGTATTTTCTTCCTTCCACCGTTTTTTCGGGCGCCAAGTTGTAAATTACTTAGAATATCACGTGATTGAACGCGCGAAAATTAAAAACGAAAATTTTATGAGAATAGGACTCAAAATCTTGAAGAATTGAAAACTATATTAATTTTGAAGGGCTCTTAAATGAAATTCAAATGAATTGCAATATAATCAAAAGGACATAATTTTGAACTAATATTCTAATCTTAATTCAAAAAAAAATTTCGTTCGTAGTTCATTTTCAGTTGTTTTGTGCATGTTTTATAATTCAGAATCTGGATGATTTCCGCCTATTGTGCTGAAAATGCCCTAGAGGTTAACACAGACAAGACGAAATTCATGAAATTGCAACCCGGTGAACGCCTGGGTGACGCGGAGAAAGTCAGTTATATAGGAGAACCAACAGAACCTGTTAGCGAGTTTCTATGCCTTGGAATACTGTTATCATCAACTGTGTCAATAAATTCTCATCTGAACCACCAAATTATAATGCACAAAGGCTACAAACTCACTGAGGTCTAAGGTCGATTTCCATAAAATCAATTTTCAGAGCGCCTACAGGCTGCTGGAAGCAGTTTTTAAGCCTATGGCGACTTACGACGTCTCCGTTTGTGCATCATCCGAGACCAAGGAATCTGTCGAAACCCAGTACAGAAGTATCATTGGACGATACTGGAAGAGCTGGCGCAATATCTCCAAGTTCCACAGAAACAGACAGCTCCTAAAAGATTTGTATGAAGACGACTTTCTTGGCTTTCAGAGCGCAAAACCATGCTATAGACGTCCATTTGCCCTATTTTATGCCAACGGGTTACACCAGCTGATGTGCAGTACCGGAGGTTGTTACAAATAAGATAAGCCAAGTACATGGTTCTGTAAGCTCTGCAACAATCCGATCTTCAGAAAGTTTCACCTGTTCACCTGCAAGGCCATTCAACTTGGAAATAAACGAGAAAAAGTCCTGCGTCTCTACCAGAACTCAAACCTATACTTCTCACTCTTATCGATTGATGCATGTTTTATGTTATAAACATTGTACACGTGTGTTTATTAATGTTTCTTCGCTTAATTTTGTTTTTAGATATGTTCTTTTAATACTGTCTATATAAAAGTCGTAATTCAATCTTTCTCTCTCCGGATCTTTTCCGTTTGTTTGCAGAAAATTGGAAGGTTAGGCAGGTAACTTTTAGTAACACTGAGAACAATGCCCTTGGGCGATCTGTCAACTTATGATTTTCCGTTTGTTTCTAGAAGACCGGAGTTCTGAATAGCTACCTACCACATGGGGAACTTTGAGTGAACGAATAAACTTTTAGTAATACTGTGAGAACAATGCCCTCGGGCGATTTGTTAATTTTTGATAATAATGATTTTTCGTTTGTGCCCCCCCCCCCCCAGTACGTTATGCACCAACCAATTAAATTACAGAGAACGTGTTATTACATATAAAATCATTTTGTAAAAATGTGGCACGTGCGTCTGGGGGATGCAAATAGTATGCATCTACTAAGCTGGGGGGGGGGACGGAAAAGATCCCAAAACTCAACTTTTATCTTTTACTGTCTGTTCAATATAGAACGCAATTTGCTTCTTCCTCTTCACTTCCTTTCACTCATTGTGCTGAGTTCAAATACAAGCACAACCGATATAAAAACACAACTAGAAGTCTCCATCTGGTTGCAGCCACGAACTCCCGTACTTAGCAAATTAAACTAAAGAAAAGCTTAAGAAAACCGGCACGAACCCGAGACTGAAATTAACAATGATATATCTACACTTACGAAATAATTTTTTCTCTCTCCGAAAACCTCAACGGGCGAGCTCCGAAAATATCACCATAGCCAAAATAAAATAGATTGAAGAGATCTATTTTTTTGGCTATGAGTTTGGCTGCACCCCAAAATCCCTCGTTTTTTTTTCGTTTTGATCGACGTGACAGTATCAAATTTGAGTGTAAAATTCATCAAAATGTGTGAATAGATCTGGATCTATTCGATCTCGGGGAAAGTGCTTTATAGTCCACATAAAAACGGTATTTTTTGACAAATTTTGATTCAACGAGCTTACTTTTGTCACTGTATCATCGTTTTGAGAAAATACAAGTTTTCTTAAAGATTTCAGTTTTCAATTAAAATATGTTGCCTTTAGGTACCAAAAACTGTTAATTTTTGTAGAGGTCATTGAATATGAGCTTTAAAAATTAACGATAAATTTGAGAATGTTAACCGTACGTAGTTTATAAAAACTTTTTCTTTGCATCAGCAGGGGTAAAGAACCAAAATTGAACGCAATGAAAACATAGAAAACAGAGAACGCAAAAAAAATTGTTCATGATTGCCCCTGCAACAGCTGGAGCAACCATGAACTAAATTTGAACCCTGAGAAAACAGAGTATATCAAATTTAAGCCAAGCTGTAGATGTAAAACCAAAGATATGGAAACTTTAAAAGTTGACAATCAAACTCTTATTAAAAAAAGCGAATGCAAGTACCTTGTCATAATAATTGATAACAAGGCGGCTCGTTAATGTGCGTTCGCACATGATGTTCCGACCCGAGCTCATCTACATTTTTGACTAAAATGTCAACCAAATCAAGAGATAACAAAAATAGATGTTTGAGTTTAAAACAATCGTTACACATTCTATCTACTAATTGAATTACTAATGCCATGCTTCATTACAGCACCAACGTGACCTGACATTGAAGAGACTAGAAAAAAAAATAGCACCAACAAAATTTTGGCGGCAAAAAATGAATATCTAAATTTAAAAGCACCTGGTAACAACGTCAAAATGCAGTCAGATAAAACCTTAACTACACAAGTTTACCTTTTACTAACTATACAGCAGATGAAAAGTTTTCTTAACGAGACTAGGTAACAAGCCGACAAAAAGAACGAACAGTGAGGCGAAACTTAAAAATTAATCAACATTTTTTGCACCAAGAAAATTCAAAAATCTTAAAAAACATTGGTTTTTAATAAAAAAATCCTTGATAAATTACTAAAAAGTCATTACAAAACCAAAAGCACCCGTCTGTGGTCAGACTATGCCATAGAAACAAACTAAAGAGAAACTCAAAAAATTACAAACGATTTGCGAAAACACAAACCTTTGCTACCATTAAAATCAATAGCTATCATCTGAATATGTATTTTTAATTCAGTTGTTATTTCTGCTATTTCAGTTGAAGGATTTATACTGAAAGATTAAATAAGTTTACTTGGGCCACATTTAAAAACCATTGGGATCTGTTATTACGCTGTTATATATTACGCTATTATTGGGATCTGTTATAAAAACCATTGGGATCTGATTGTTCTGAAGGAAGAGAAAAAGAAACGCAAAAAATGGCCATTCAATAAACGTTCAGAAAAACGAAACAACAGTGGCACATAATATCAATATATATGTTATTTCTTGAAATACACGAAATTCGATGGGACATCTGATTGATGAATAGAAGTTAAATTTGACGAAAGGAACCTATTCGCTATATACTGAATGTTTCGAGCAACATCATTCATTCAGTCCTCAATTACAAGCCTATGAGATCTGTGAGCAATTTACGGCTACCTAAAGAACAAAAACAGCGAATTCAGGAAAAAAAATTGAGCGACAAAAGGGTCGAAGGCATTAAAAAAATGAACTTTTCACTAAACACTCTTCAATTTTAAATTAATTTTTCAGGAGCAATGGGAAAACCTTTTTTATCAATATAATTTCAAAAAATCAACAAATATAAACAAATACATTAGACGCACGAAAATTGCGGGAAAACACGTATTATCAACGCCATTAAATTCATTAGCCTTCAAAGGAAGCCAGTATATACAATAAATGATGCCTCGAGGGGACAATAAGTTTTTTTGCCAATCGTATTTCATCAATAAGACCTTACAACAAGTTAATGACTATGAAAACAACAACAGAGAGAGGCAAAAACCACAAATTCAGTAGAAAAGTGCCTGAAGAAAATGTCGAAGCAACTCAAATCATAAGCTCTTCCCTGAAAACTTTATTTATGATCCGTTGAACTTCTTCCCTAAACCAATAGGGACTCTCAGCAGTAAGATGATGTGATAAGATTTCAAACGGATCGAAAAACAAAATAAAGTACCCAAAAAAATATGAATTCTCGTGGCATTGATGTTTTAAAACTAATAGGTAGAAGATAAAACCGCTAACCAGATTAATTTTGGCTATAGTAGAACGGAAATGGATTCTGTTAGAACCAACAATGACCAAGAGTATTCACGAAAAAAAATTAGGAATGGTTGAATTTCAAAAAAGTTTCGAAAAATTATTTTTAAACCCTTAACAGCCAGTAAACTCAATCTTTCATCGGAGCTCAATGACGATGCTCAGATATAACCCATAGGGAGGAAAATGATGTCTGTCATGCATAGATAGTTAAAAAGACATCACAATAAGTCTTATGACAGAAAACAATAACAAAAACAGCAAAAACTAAAATTCAGTAGAAAAATGCGAGAAGAAAGTGTCGAAGACAATTAAACCATTAGCTATTCTCTGAAAACTTTCTCTGTGATCCACTGAACGTCCTCTCTAAGCCAATTGGATTACAATAATCTTTGGATAATGTGATAAAGAGTTCAAAAGTGACCAATAATTCAAAAAATCCAAAAAAAAATTTAAAAAAATTGAAATCTTTGTCATTGAAGTCATATAACCAATAGCTAGAAGATAAAACAGCTGAACAGAATATTTTTAGTCGCAGTAAAAAGCAAGTGGGTCCAGTCAATACTGAAACTCACTAACAGTTCATGAAAAATTTAGGAATTGTTATTGTTCAAATAAAATTTTCGAAAAATGATTTTTATTTTAACAGACATTAAATTCAATAGCTTTCAACGGAAGTCAATAAAAACGCTCAAAGATGCCCCGGTGGCAGTACATTTATGTTTGTCATGCATAGGTATTCATTATGAGATCACAGTAAGTATAATGACTATTAAAACAACAAAAAAAAAACAGGAGAAAACCAAAAAATCAGTAGAAAAGTGCAAGAAGAACGTGTCGAAGCCATTTAAACCATAAATTTTCGTTTAAAACTTTTATTGGTCATCCACAGAACATCGTTTTTAAGCTAATGGGAACTGTCAATATTTGGATAATGTGATAAGATTTCAAAAGTAACCAATAATACGTAAAAATCCAAAAAAAATTTTAAAAAATTGAAATTTTTTGTCATTGAAGTCATATAACCAATAGATAGAAGATAAAACCGCTAACCAGTTTAATTTTGGTTGCAGTAGGAAGGAAGAGGGTGCTCTCACCCCTGGACTGACTTACAAATCACTATAATAAGATTATGATTCTTTAATATTCAAAAAAAAATTCGAAAAATTATTTTTTAAGTCTTAACAGCCATTAGCCGCCCCCTCAATGAAATAGACATGTTCACTTAATGCTCATTATGGAACATATTGCACTGTTAGTCAATGAATCCCTACCATAGGACTCCAAAAAAATAGTAAAACTTCAAAAAGAAATTCAAAATTTCATTCAAAATTACGAAAACTCAGAATCGAAGCCAAAAAAAACATGAGCAATTCCTTGAAAACGACGTTTTTTGTTCATTGCGCTTCATTCGACTATAAAGGAGTTTTGTCATTAATAGAACGTCGATATAAAATGTGACTTGTCTCTAGGTGACTTAAAAAAGCAAAAAAGAGAAAAGTTTTATTAAAAAAGGGCTCTCAATTAGAGTTCGATTTTTTTTTGATAGTGAACTTCCCTATGAGACCAGAACTAGTCTTTCTATCGCCTTGCATTCAACTTTTACGAACTCAAAATTTATTCTTTTTATAGAAATTTGAATTAATGTTTTCGTAAAAAAGATCTTAGTTTGAAGAAAATTGTACTAAAAGTGAACAATCATGCTAAAGATCCCATTGTTCACACAAAACTTCAATCCTCGATAACTCCTCGAAAAAAACGAAATTCAAAAAAATCTTTTTACTTTTGAATTCTACGCTGGACCAGCATTTTAATGATACCACTCACATTTCTCTTCGACGAATATATCGATCGGCCAAAATTCACTGAACAAAAAAAAAAACCCATTTGAGTATATAGTTCCTTCCCCCACAAGTGGGGTCGGAACAATAAACTTCAGTAATTGGTAATAAACTTCTGTAAGAATTAAACCATAAAATCAATAAGGATTCAACTCCCAACTAAAACTTTGGAAACTCTTCTCCACTCGATTGTGCTATCGCACTTAGATTACTCGGCTCTGTTAACTATCAATTTAAGAAAAAACTTAATCTCTTCGCTTGAAAGACAATTGAACTGGGGATTGAAGACAACTTTTTTTAGATCTAAATATAAAAGTTCGAGAGATCTGAGAATCAACAACAATGTTTTAAGTATTCAACAACGAATTGATTTCACTCAATTTTGCTTTTTTACGACTACATCACCAATCAAAAGTAATTTGAAGCTTCTAAGTGCGAATTATGACATGCATATCCGAGAAAAGAAAATCACTTCCCAAGATCTCACTTCGGCAAATTATCTCAAAAAATCTTTATTCCACACAACAGCTAAAAAATGGAACAATCTACTTAAATATCTACGAATACAAAGGTGAAAGATTAAAACAACAAAGGTAAAACATAGTTTAAAAAGTCATTTTCTTGACTTTAATTTTTCAAGTTTTACCGGAATCTAACTATTCAGTTTTGAAAAGCTTTGGTTTTTTTTGATAAAAAATTGTTAGAGCCCAGTAATCTTTCATTTTCTTTTTGTAATGTTTAATATGTGAATTTATTTGTTTTTACGCCGTTTGACTAATTATGCAACTGATTGTATATATTATATATTTAAACAAAATAAAGCGTCTTTTCTTCTGCAGGGGCTTGTATCAGTTGTTTTGATTTTCAGATTCATGCATTTGAAAGACAAAAAGTAAAACAATGCCCACTACGGCAGCCTCAGTTGTTGCTCAAAAGTTATCCACTGCCTTAAAAGCAGGTCTGAAGTCTGGGACATCGGCTGGGGAATCTGCAGAGTCTAGCAAGTAATTCCTTATTGTATGATAAAGCGTGATATGTATTTCTTGATTTGTATATTATAAGAAAAACAGCCAATTGAGAAAAGGCTCCTCGCGTAAAAGGTTAGTCGATCAAATCAAATTTTGAAAGAAGTCAAATGTAGAGAAGTAGAGAAAAACAGGTTGGATAACAAGAGTATAGATTAACTTTAAGATTGGTTCAGTCTCCCTGTTTGACAGAAATACAAATTATGTATAGCCTAGTTCATTTTGCGCGCAGTGATAGACTTCATGCCATTATAGTTAATCGTTAAGTGTTATTCTGCACGTCTACTTGGGGTTATCAATATATGGAACCACTAAGCTTGGGTCACAAAAGGAAAAGATCAGAGAACATTTAGTGTAGTTTTATATTGTATTTTACTCTTCAAACTTTTTTCAGCAGTTTTAGTACATTTGGATGGACTGTTACTTAAGTTGCTGAGTTTCCCTGTAATTGTGAGACTTAGAGAGAATCTGATGTTGGCCAAGAATGTCTGAGATTCGTAAATTTTAGGAGTGAAGTGGATCTTGAAAATCTATTGACTACAACTGATTTGGAAGAAATCTACGCTGCTCTTCAGGTTGGTTCTGATGCCTTTTTTGTAACTTAATTGTCGCGAACCGGGACTTTAATACGCGATTAGGCATTCACTTTTTTATGAGGTATTATTTGCCCCAGATCTTCAGCTTTTTTGCATTTTTTAATTTTTTACAACAGTTGGTTTCAGGAAAACTCTGGAACCTTTTTCGTTACTCTTATTATTATTAAAGACTATTTTCTATAAAGTGTTAGCTTTTAATTGTTCTAACATTTTTTTATAATGGGGGAATATATAAGCAGGGCTAGCTCTTTTCAAATTTTCACGTTTTGTTCAGGCATCATATAGACAAGAGAAACATCACTTTTTAGCCCTTATATTTTACTTTTGATTCTTATGAAAAGCCTACGAATTTTATGGCAAGTTGAAAAACGGGAGCTGTTTAAAATAACTGGAAGAAAAGAGGAAAAGGAAAAGTATTAGGAGCTGGGGGTATCATTTTTATGTGAATATTGTTATATAATTGTTAAAAATTGCTGTGATCAAATTTTGTTAGTAAAATTGTATTGGATTCAGCTAATTTGTTTTAAAACAAAACAAAGTGAAAATTTATGATAATCATTTTTCAAAAGAAAAAAAATTGTAAAATATTTCTTTTTCTCCGCTTCACGAGTTTATTATCCTCCTGTTGAAAAGTATAGCAAAATTATCATAACTTTTTTGATTTAAAAGAGAGGCAGATCAAAGGTACTCTTTAATGAAATTGCCTAATTTTGTAAATTAATTGTTTGGTTGCACATTATAAAACCATTGTCCGTACTTTTGCTATCTCAAACATCTTTTATTTTGCAGCACTTCTCCGTTTTTTTTTTCAATTGATGTTTGATTGACGTTAAAATATACTCTGTCCAATTGATCCAAAACACATTGAATGATAAAATTACATAATTACCTAGCCGTCTGTTATTTGATATTAAAAAAATCATTTTTTCGATTACAAAAAAGAAAAAAGAAAATTTCATTTGAAAGTTGCACAAATGTCAAAATTTTCCAAATATGGCTCAAATACTTTGAAAAGAACTTGAAAGAAACGTCTTTAAAAAGGCAAATTTCTGATTATTTTTTATTCAATAATATTAATTTAGAAACATATCGACTGGATCGACTAATTGATAAAGTTTTTCTTTAGTCTTGTATGTTTTAAATGAGAATAAATAAAGGGAAGAATCTATTGTTAGATGTGATATCAACTTTTTTAAAGATTTTTTTAATTTGATTTAATCATTTAAATCATGTCCAGTGACTTAGTTTTTGTTATTTCTAGCGATTAGACTGCTCGCAGCATTTTGTTTTGCAAATTAATATGTGGGCTGGCTGAATCTAATTTTTTTGTGACTGATTGCAATTGTTGTGTGTGATAAGTTTCTGTGAAAAGCTGTTTTATTTCGAATTAAAAATTAATTGATGCTGCATTTGGTTTTACATCTGATAATATTATATCAAAATGAAAGTCTGATTTTGAAATCAATGTTGCTTCGGAAATGGTGCTTTACATTGAGCTTTGCAAAACTAAAAACTCAAAGGAGTTTTTTGACAAACTTGAGACATTTGCTGGATCATTCCGTGCTACGCACGAGCCTTTTGTTTTGTTTTATGCAAAATGGCTTCATGAAAACAGGTGTTAAAAAACAAATATCAAAACAAAATAATAGGTGGCGTAAAAGTGGGATGTTATTTGAATAAGGACATCAAGTTATACTGGTGTACATTTGATATGCGTCGCCATCTTAGATTGTGTCTCCCAGAATATTAGCTGTTATTGGCAAGCAACTTCTGACTCGTTATTTGTGTTTCAAACAGTTTCATCAATTATTAACCTTCGATAGAGACCCGAGATGAGCGACTACGTTTTTGACGGGCTTGTTTTAATTGAGGGTTTAAATTGATCAACAAAATTAAACAAATCTGTTTTTGGTGAGATTTGAAGGGTGAGTGAAGGTCCTCAAAATGATACTGAACGATATTTTGGATTGAAACTGCTTCTCACGGCATTTAAAGAGTCACGCTCTGGTATTTTTAGAGTTAGTGTGCCAGAGTTAAGTGCAATAATACAAACTGACAACTTGCATTAAAATGTCATTTTGCTGATTTTTTTGTGTAACTTAACGGCAGGAATGGTTTGTGTTTCTACGGTAGTCGAAGAGAATTTGTAGTGCAAGTTTCACGAAAGTTTTGAACTGTTCGCGAAGAACAATAGTGGGAGCAGGTTAGGCAAGGGCTATAGTGCGAAGCGAACAACTATACCGGATTTTTTAACACTTCTTATTTAGGCGTCAGTGAAGCATGCTGATTGCTGCGCAGTCCTAAAACACAAAACAATCAAAATTAAGTGAATGTGGAACCTGTTGCATTGATTTTTTTTGGTTTTGTGTAATGTTTTGTTCTTTCTTTTTGAGCACCAAAATAATCGACTTTTGGTGTTTTTTGTTTTTCAATAAGTCACGTAATTAATAATTATCTGTACACTATTCGTTTATTTTATTTTTGATGGGGTTTGCGGTTACATCTATTAAAAATTTTTATTAACTTATTTTTAAGTTTTAGTTTTACTTTTCGTTATTTTATGGTAACTGCAGATATTATCGATGACGTGAATTTTAATGAAAATCAGAGGTTTAAAATGTACAAATATTTTAAGTATCTGTAATACATTTGCATATCAAGATAGCAAAGAAAGAATTTATTTCTTTGATCAAGTACCAAATAAGTAACAGCAAGTACAAAAATAAACGTAAATATTGACTCGTACAAACATGATCAAAGTGGACAGGCAACGGGCTATTTAAACCCACACGCCCTGCCCTTAGAGACTCTGTAAACTAGGCAGTAGGACTATTTCAACAAAGAAGTTCCTATGATAACAAAAACAAAAATGAAGAAATGGAAAAAAAAAATTTTAAAAATTTTAAAATATTTTTGCTACATTCGACAAAAATCAACAGCAGCCTAATTAAAGCTCAAAACTCGTTAAACCTATTGGAGGCATAAATCAGGCCTCCAAAATTTTTCGGTTTAAGAAAATGTTTATTAAGTTTTTCAGAAGCAATTTTAGCCGGAAAAATTCAAAATATTAGTAAATAATTAGCAAATATTAGTATGTACTTTTTTCATTTATGTTCTAACAGTTTTTTTTTAATTTCAGGCGGAAGGAAATGGCTACGACAACAGACTTAGTTTGGACAGAAACCAACTGAAGGAGTTCTTGACCATTGTTATCCGGAAGGGAACTGAAGATCAGGTTATCAGCTAAATTTTTGAGCTCTTCTCCTTTACAGAAACCAAACTTGAAAATGGACTGATATTATTTGAAAACCCATGCACACGTAGAGAGCCCTGAAGTCAAATTTTACCAGTCACAAAATAGTAACTGTAATTTATTGATATTTGAAATGAATGCTTAAAGGTTCCGTAATTGCTATACAGTGGCTTGTAATTTTAAATTAATGTAGCAAAATGTAATTATAGGATAGCGGAAAAAATCCACTTTTTATTGTAAATAGGTTCTCAAGTTGTTTCCTTTGGAATCGATACTCGTACAAGAGCACACTATTCACCCAGCTAAAAATTTATTCAATCTTGATTTTTTTTCGATCCGGATAGCTGGTTCAACTTTTTTCGTGCAAACTTAATTACAAGCGGTGTACCTGTTTAGCTGGCTTTCATTAGTATGTTATTTCAGTACAATGAGTTCTTTGACAAAGTGGACGCAACAAAACTGGGCAAAATTGACTGGGTAAGTTTAAGCTTCTTTTTATCCAATCTAATTTTTAGTACTGTATGATATATATCTCTATATATAGAGTGTTTAATAGCTCTATAAATGTGCATGCGCACTCATATGAATAAATGTACAATCTCAGCGTGATCAAAATTGTGATCAAAACGTACACAAATTTTTCTGAATGTCTTGCATGTTACTGAAATATGCGGTTGATGGTTGTATTGAATTTGTCAACAACATTCAATCGGCGCCGTTCCATAATAGCAAGATAATTTTCTTACTCTTTTATGATATCACAGTTGTCGTATAAGGATCTCATAGTTTGTCCCGGTTAAAATACAGAATCAGCTATGATTCCCCAGCAACCATAAAAGGATCGTACACGAAGAAATATTGTATAATGATTGTGACGTCATATAGTAGCTTTGAATGATTACTTAGAAGGGCGAATCCGGGCGAATGTAATATTATAATTCATTATAATGTGAAATTATCACAGTCTGTGTTTCAGTACCATACAGCCACTCCGTGCCTCTTTTTTTATTATTATAGTAATGTGTATATGGTGACCTCCGCAACATAGAGCCGCAACACGGTACCCATATACACATTACTCTAATTCACTTTATATATCCACTACTCTATATTCACTTCTTTTATATTTTAAATTTATCATTTCTTGTCTCACTTAGTGCAAGCCACTAGTACAGAGTTAAGCTGGTAATTAACCATTATCAGACGGATAGTTCGGGTTCTATCCCCACTGACTCCAGTGGACGTATCCCAGATACTAGTATAAAACAAATGAGACCGTGTAAAAAGCACGTAAAACCAACTTGCGAAAAACATGAATAAAAAACCAGCTTAACTCTTTTATAATTTTTTAAATTTTTGCTATCATTTTTAAAAATTAATTATCTGCGAAGCAGCTCAACGAAGTTGTTTTGCAAATTCCCTGGTAAAACCTAAATTCACCATTACTATCTCTAATACCTTTATCATCAAATGGATCAATAGCTATTTTATATTGTTCTTTAGTTTCTAAATGATGTTTATTACTATCAATAGTATAATTAGTTACATATTTAGTTTTACCTTCATATATAGCATTAGTATAATCTTCAATTGTAATCTGTTTTTTAAAAGTGGCTTTAGTTATACCTTTTAACTTTTTCTCTTCTTCTCTTTTAACAGTATTGTAACAATATGCTTTAGCTTTAAGGAAACATGCTTCTATAATAGTATCATTGGGCAATTCATCTTTCATCTTACTTAACTCATTATTATGTAAAATATCTTTTATCTTATCCATTTCCTTTTCTATAGTACTATCTAATGGAATATTTATGTATATAAATATACTATCGGTATCTGTGTAATGATAACTACAATCTAATTCTTTTTCAAAGTAATCATATATGGCTTTATACATATATAGCTTAGCTTTTTCTAATATAACAAAACCTATTTAATTAAACTTATCTAATTTTACATTACCTCGAGTTTTATGTACAGCTACTAATTCATTATCGAATTCCACAGCATATTTAAAACTAATATTTTCTACTAATTTTATATACCTATCTACATCATTAACTAACTCTATATCTTGTCTATTATATACATTTTCTATTGTTTTTCCATAGAAGGCATTATTCATCAGTTTAAAGAATACATCTCCAAATTTATCACCTTTAGCTTTAGCTTCTTTTCTTTTCCGTATATTAAACTCAATATAGGGCTTTAACCATTGTCTCTTACTATATTCTAACTTTTGCTTAATTGTAATATCTTCTGATTTCAAACCATGATCTAAATACCAATCTAACATCTCTCCATCTATTACATAATCTACCTTATCTGTTAAATTTAGCATTAACTTCTCATTAGGTTTATATCCTTTATTTTATTTACATTTTGATAATCTGTCAATTGATCTACACATGCTTTTGTTTTCTCAGGGAAGAATGGATACTTATTTGTATTCTGTTTCAACTCATCACTATACTCAATATCAATGGTGTAGATATAACCTGTGTTAGAGCTAGATCTAGTGTAGCCCAATTCATCGGCAAAGCCAGTTCCAGGATCACATACTTTAATCTCACCAGTAGGTAAAGCTTGAACCATAGCAGAAGCATATAATGAGTTGAAGTCTAAATACTTTAAATAATTCTCTTTACCAGCATACTCAGGATCTATCTGTTTATTCATACATTTCACATGACAATCACCTAATACTGAAGCTAACCCACCTCTAATACCATGTTGTATTGTATCATAAATATTAACTGTATTTTCTTTATAATACTTAAGTCTACATAGTATATTTCAACCCACACAACCAGGTTAACCCAGGAGTAGAATATGTGTAACATGGATCTATTTCATAATATTCTGAACACATAGCTCTAAATTTCTCAAATACATCAACTGATAACAATACATCTGTTTTAAGACATAACATCATATAATCCTTTATTGTCTCGCATTTAGTATCTTTCCAACAATCAATTGCTTGCTTATATTCTTTATCTGTAATACCACTTTGTTTCAAATTAGAATAGAATGCTTCCTTAGGTGGTAATGTTGTTTCATGTAGTTTATCTATACTATCAAACCATTCATATGGGAATATACCTTTACGTCTTTCTACGCCACATTTATTTAATGTTATACATTCTTCATTACTCAATGTTTTACTTAAAGCATCTAAGCTAAGTGGATGGAAGAACCTAAACATATCTAATGCTTTAGCATAACCCATATCAATACTAATATAATTCTCATCAGTTTTAGTTAATACTTTAAGTCTAATGGGACTCTGTCCATGGTGTTTCTCACCCATCTTCTTCGCTAGTTTAGTTATAAATAGATGATTATCATAATTAGAAGAATTAAATGCATACATTGGTACAAATGTGTTTTTAGCTCGGAGGTTACATTTGTTGTGAGCATAACCTCTGAATTTACCATTTAGATGATCATGATCTCTAACGATATCTTTGAAGCCGGTTTCCGGGTCTTCACCCAAGTTCTCATTACAATAATAACATGCGGTAGTAGTAGCAAGTGGAGTAATAGTCTCTTCTTTCATTGGAATATTGATTTGAAATACATCTTTAAATAATTTATTATAATAATCTACTCTTCCTACAAACCAATCAACTACTTTATCACCACAGTTACATTCATACTTATCTTCTAATATATCAGGATAGTCACTTTTTATATATAAACCACAAGCAATAGGTAAGTGTTTACCATCTTTTATTATACATTCAAAATCATAATACATAGCAAATGGTACTCTGTTTTTATAATGGAACTTATCAAACTTTAAGTAATCATCTTTATGGAATGTTCTTCTACCTATATGTTTCTGTGTATTACATAAATCCAAATGTTTATTTAATGCATCTTCTGTTCTAAATGATACACAACATTTTAGACATGGATAACATATATGTTTAGATGATTTTCTTAATAAGAATGATACATCTTTACATAGGAAGTAATGATTATCCCAGTATAATATATTACATCCTTTAGGATCATTATGATTAATTAATACAGGATTAATAGTTTTATTTTTATTTAGATTAAACACATTGAATAATATTTATTTACCTCTTGTATTTTCTTTAAGTGATAATAATCATATAGGGGTGTAACTCCTATTGGTAATTTTATCTCATTAATATATTCTGGTTTATTATAATTACTAACTCTACTGGGATTATGTGGCGCAGAATGTAGATAAGCAATTAGACACCATAGCAAACACTTATTATCAGTATTATGTATATTAAGTATATATCTAGATGTGAATGGTAACGCAGTATCACATCCACCACTAGGATAAAACCTATGTATATACATTGTCCTTTTAACAAATCGTTGCATACTCCATCCAGATTGATTCATTTCCTGTTCCTGCATTCTTGTCTCTAGTTCCCCATTCAATAAATCCAAGTCATGTGCACCATTATATTGCCTAGTCATTAACCTAATGGTGAATTCGTTTTATTCTAACTTATCATCTGTAGGTTTTGTATACTTAAATACATCAAAGGTGTTAAACTTAATATGGGGATGTATGTTATGCAATGATTCCAGTATATTCAAGAATATAGGATCTTCATAATTACTACTAGTTATTATTATTTGATTATGCTTCGTGTTATGATCTAATCCTAACTCACTAACTTTATCTCTCCACTTCTTATCAACAAGTTTTTTCTGTTTAACATGTTCTTTATGTTCTTCTGATTCATTGTGTTCATTTTTATTGCTATATCTATTATTACATACATTGCAATATCCTTCAGTTATATTCTTATCTATATCCTTATCCTTATCTTTCCCTCTACATTATCTAGATGCATCTTTGTTTTTAAATGTTGGTCAACACTATATTGACTCAGACTTGTCTTACATATCACACAATCAAACTTAATTCCATTCCTTACTATTTCCCCAGTAACCAATCTTACATTATTCCTATGTTTTAATGTTGTTACATGTTTATTATAAGCAGTATTATTATCAAGATACATATCACAACTATAACAAAACTTTATTCCTTATTCTGTATTGGTGTAACCACTTCGTATATACTGCTCATCCAATTTTTGTTCTATATCCTCATTAGTAACTTTTATTCCATCCTCATTAGCACTCTCAATAATTTTATTTCTATTATACATTCGCTCATTCTTTTTATGTTTAAGTGATTGAATGTGTCTGTTATAATTCTTTTTAGTAATCTCTTCATCACATTCTTCACATCTAATCCTATTTGTTTTAGGCTTTTGAACATAGACAAAATCATCAAATGAGTCTAAATCTGAGTCCTTATCTTTATCATAATCTACATCTTTATCAGAATCTACATCTTTATCTTTATCCTTATCCTTATCATAACCTAAATCCTTATTGGTGTAACCACTTCGTGGATCTAAATTTGGATAATATTTTGCTTCTGCCTTTCGCAATGACTCACGCATATCTTCTTCTCTTTGTTTTAATTTTGCATCGTGTTTCTCATATGTTTCTTTTATTTCTTCATTTATTTGATTAAACCTTCCGATTGATTCTAAAGATTTTTCTAATTCTATCTTTTGTCTTTCCTTATCAGTGAAACTGCTTCGCAGATTAGTGAAACTGCTTCGCGGAGCTACTGGTTTGATTTCTTTCCTTGGTTTGTTTTTATTCTTTAACATTTGTACCGCCATACTAGAAGCATTAGATAGGACCTGTCCATGGGATTGAGCTTGTCCATGAGATTGGACTTGTCCACTTCCAAATTGGACTTGTCCATGAGATTGAGCTTGCTCACTCGTGGAATGAATGTAATCGGTATAATCTTGTTTATTCATTTTTATATGCCAAATTTTGAAATAATATTATTTATATAGCTTTTCAATACTATAAAAATGATTAGTACCAAATGCGATAAATGTAAAAATAAAGCTTGGTGTTGGAGTTGTGATAAATGTCAAAGTAAACCATTCCAATGTTTCATATGTAATGAAATCATAACATATAGAGAAAAACATAATCATATGGTTGTTCATTTTAATAATCCCAATCAATATTTAGTATGCAGAATGTGTAAAGTAAATAAACACATCTCTCAGTATAGATTTAAACATTTCTATTGTTGGCTATGCATATATCGCCATAGATATAGGTTTCATCATACAAAAGAAGGATTCTTAGAACATGCAAAGAAATATAATATCAACGAAGTGGTTTCACCAATCAGCGAAGCTGGTTTCCAGATCCACAAAGTGGTTTCACCAATCAGCGAAGTTGGTTTCCAAATCTGCGAAGCAGTTTCACTGATCCACAAAGCTAGTTCCCAGATTGAAGTAAAGCAATAACTAATTATAATAAGTTTGTTAAAGAATTAACAATTAATGATGATAGAAAGTTTATTGAAGCCGCTATTAGATTATATAATGTTTGTGATAATTTTTTTTATAAAATGACTAAACTAGAAACACTTATAAAATTAAACAATCTAGAAAAACAAAACAGAAAAAATAGATTAGAAGATAAATTAAAACAACAAGAATATTATGGAGAAATAGAAGAGTTATTTGATCCTTTAACTAAAACTATCAGTGAAACTGCTTCGCAGATAAATGCAAACAATGAACAGAATCTAGCATTAAGTGAACAAACATTAAGAGCAATAGATTGGCAAAATCAAGAGTTAGATAAACAAACTAAGATGATCGAGCAAGCTGGTTCCCAGTTTAATGAAACTGCTTCGCAGATGGGTGAAACTGCTTCGCAGATTGGTGAAACGTTAAAGGGGACCATAAAGCAAACTCAAGATATAGCACCAGTTTATGTTGATACAAACACAACCAAACTTCTTCATGACATGGGGGCTCAAACTAATCCTCGATTAAAATTAGAACTCATAGATTTACCCACTAGATATAAAATGAATGGTGTTAATATAACTCTAGAGCAGGGTGCATTTTTAGTTAGGGATAATGTATATGAGTTTTCAGAAGGATTTACCGATTTTCTTACTAAATCAAATGTAACATATGATGATAATATTGAGGAAGATGAAAACAAAATTAAAAGGTTTTTATTTGATATTAGATATGATTTAGGAAAGGGGGATAAGAAAAGTGCTAGATATAGAACAATAAAACGTATAATGGGGGCAAAAGATGATGTATATGGTAGGGGATTAAATAGCAACCCAGACCCAAATAGTTTAATAGAAAGATTAGAATTATTAATACTAGAAACAAAAGCTGGTCATGATGGATTATATGATGAAATGCTAGATATATCTAAGCAACTATTTTCTATGAATATTATTAATCAAGAGCAACTAGATAATTTTGTTTTTAATTATGGTAAATGAATAATGATGGAAAAACAACAACAACAACTAGGTAAAGAAGTATTCAGTCCTCGAATAACAAAGTTTAGAAGAGAAAGAATAATACCACTATATAAAGATGAAACATGGTCAGCTGATTTAATTGATAAGTTATCTCTAAGTAAATACAATAATAATTGTAAGTTTATATTAACAGTTATAGATGTATTCACAAAATATGCATGGGCTATTCCATTAAAGAATAAATCTGGTTTATCTATAACTAATGGTTTTAAAACAATCCTATCAGAAGGACGAAAACCAGAAAAGTTATGGGTAGATAGAGGTAGTGAGTTTTACAATAAAACATTTAAATCTTTTCTTAAAGAATATGGAACCGGCAAAGCCGCTTCAGGGATAGAGCTATGTTCTTCTTATAGTGATTTAAAGGCTGTGTTTATAGAGAGATTCAATAGAACATTATTACATATAATAAATAAACCAATGTTCATCAATGGTGATGGTAATTGGGTAAATATATTAAATGATGCTGTTGTAACATATAACAATAACATTCACTCAACAATTAGTATGACACCAGTTGATGCTTCTAATCCTGATAAAGTTAAATACACTTTTAGTTTTAAGAATATTAAGGGTAAACCTGGCTACGCCCAATCTAAACTTAAATTTGGTGATTATGTTAGAAATGTAGATAAACGTAATATCTTCTCTAAAGGTTACACTTCTAATTGGAATAGAGAATTGTTTGAAGTTAATGAAGTTCTAAAAACACATCCACCAACATATAAAATAGAAGATATTAATGGTGAGATAATAGAAGGTAAATATTACGAACAGGAATTATTAAAATCTGAGTTTGATTTTGAATCTAATAATAAAGTTTTAGAATCATTAAATATATTTCTTAAAATAAATAATGACAAGAAACAGATTCAATCAGGCTGAACACCAATCAACATCAACAAACAACTTAACACTAAGTAAGGCTCGTGGGTTATTCCTAGAAGATAATGATAATATTGATATGAAGGATACCTATAAAATTACAAATGTACATCCTCCGATAGATGAAAAAGATTTTGTTAATAAAGAGTATTGTGACAATAACTTATTATCCTCTTCTAATAAAATAGACATTTTAAGTAAAAACATAACTGAACTAAGAAAAGGTGACTTTGATAAAGTTACAACTAAAACATTACAACTAAATGAAACACAAATTAATGAGTTTATTGAATCAACAAATGAAGTCAGAAATACTGTTAAGTTTTGTAATAAAGTTGCTGCTGATACTATATCTAAATATAATCAATTAAAACAAGAATTTGATAATAATAAGTTTAATCAGAATATCACTAACATACACTTAGATGAAATGTTTACTAACGGTCTGAGAGAAATGAAAGAATACAATAAATCTTTAGAGGTGTTATAGTACAATATATAATTGCTATACTTTTACAAAGTTAGTTACTTGATAATAAAGAGAAAGACAGACTTGAGATGCATTATAGTTTTAATCAAGAAGATATAATGAAAGAAATAGAAAGAATTTTTACTAATGAAAATAAGCAAAGCAATGACCAATCCAACAGGACCGAGTGAGAGATTACTATATCCAGATTTGTCATCAGTATCAGAAAGATTGATACGTGAAGCTGCTGCTGTCAATGAACAGCAGATAAACGAAAAGATTCAAGCTAATAATAAATTTAACAACAATATTAACATTATAAAAGATATTAGAAATTTTTATGAAACTGAAACTAATAACTATAATAAGAAGTTAAGTAGATATAAGAATTATATGAACGTAGCTGAGATAACAGAAATAGTATTATCATCTATAGCAACAACTACAACATCAACATCAGTTGCATTAACAGGTATAGGATTAGCTTATTCTATACCAACAGCTTTTGCTACAGCAACTGTTTGTGGTTCATTGTCAAAAACAATTAATACTAAAATTAGAAATAAAATTATAAAGTATTCACAAATGTATATTTTAAGTAAACAGTTTAGTGATAAGTTTAATAAACTATATACTGAATCAATGAATGATAATAAAATAGATAATGATGAGTATAATGAATTTGTTAAGTTATATGAGGATTATAAGAAGAATAAGAAAAACAAGCTGAGTATTTTTTTAGATTAAAGATATTAGTGCTTAGTAATAACAATGTTTCTAGTAATAATAATATTAGTATTCATATTTATCCGCGGAGCGGTTACACCGATCGATAAATATATAATCATAATCTTAGTTATAATCTTAATCATAAACATAATAAAATCATAATATAATCATAATCATAAACATAATATAATCATAATTATAATCAAATAATTATCTTTTCTTTGTACCTAAGTATAACCCTCTTCCTTTTTGTACTACTTTTATACCTTCACCAGTAGTTGCAAATTTAATTAAATCGTGTGTAGCCGCTAGAGCTGCTTTAGGGTTTCTACTTGCAGCTGCACTTCCTATTTTACTTGCTATTTCTAATGCTCTTACTGGATTGTTAGCTACTTTCTTTCCAAAGTTAACTGTAGCCCTACCAACACTTTTAAAGAAATCTTTAAGTCCTTCTGCTTCTATTGTTGCATAAGATACTGCCATTGATTTATTCCTTCTACATAAAACACAATTACCTTTTAACATTTTAGTACCTTTTGAAGTGATAGCTCCTCTTATATTAACAGTACCACTATAATCTCTACCTCCAACACAAAATGAATTAGTTTTGAACTTATTTAAAAGACTCATTTCTATATATAAAAAATAATGGAAGTTAAAAAGTATAATCCCTTTGTTGTTATTAAGCCTAAACCCAAGCCTAAGTCTAAGGTTAAGCCCAAGCCCAAGGTTAAGCTTGAAGCTATAGGCTTGGCTCTAGAGAATAGAAAGAAATTAGACATTATTTATGCTAAAGGTTTTGTTAATACTAATAAGAAATAGTTAGGTATTAACAAGAGTAACAATTAGAGCTGACTAGCTATCAATATAAGTATAAGTATGTGGTTATGTATAAGTATAAGTATATAATTATAATAATAACTATATTATACTATAGTTATAAATTATCGCTAGAGTTATATCTAAAATTATAATTATTGCTAGAGTTATATCTAAATTTATAATTATAATTAAGAACTAAATTATATCTATGACTTAAATTATATCTATGATATTATGTCTACCATCTTATTACCATCACTATTCACACTAATAACTTTTCTAGTTAATACTAATGCATGACATATAACATCTGCAACTGCAGCACTAAATTTAAAATTAAGTTGTATTGGTTGTGGACCTATATGATCCCTTTGATATCTAGTATCGAATACATATATTCTATAACTACTCTTGAATGTTCTATGATTTATATATGGTTTTCTATTATGTGGTAGCCCATTATAATCTTTATTAAAGCTAACAATCTCTTTAAAAACCCCATTATAATTATTGGTTCCATAATTAATGTTCATTCTATCCTCGGGATAAAACTCACTACCAATCTTACAATAACATTCAGTAACATTCATTATATGAAATGTACTTGCATCATGAGTTTGTTCATTAACATTATTATTTTCAAAACCAACTATTATATATTGTGGTCTTTCCATACCACTTTCCGTACCTAGATCAAACAAGAAGTTAGGAGCATTGGGTATATTCTTATAAAATGTCTTTCTTTCACGATAGCTAAAGTCTACATTATTCTTTTTACTTAAACCTGTTTGTACAATAATTCTATTATCATTACTAGGATCAATACTAGGTACACACCATGATATATCTCTAACTTTTATATTACCATCATTAGCAACTGCACCAGGATTAGCATTAACTCTATATAGAGCTCTATCATTATTATTTCTTTTTAATATTAGTTTAAATCCTAAACCATATATAATCTTTTCTAAATCATTTATGAAAACAAATAGATCACTCATCTTAATCATCATATATATATGACCTCGTTCTGCAGCAATATGGTCACCTTTAAGTTGACTATCTCTACTATTTATATTTCTAACAAAACCACTCTCATATTCATCATCAGTACTAGTTAATAACTTATACATCAATAGATTAGGATGACAATGATCTATATATTCAATAGTCCTACCACCACTAGTTTCAAGCTTAATTGAACTGAACAATGCCATCATACCATAATTAACTAATCTGATATTAGCATCATTAGCAAATACACCACCAGCATCATCTGATACAACAAACTCTATCTCTAGATATGATTGCTAGATTATTAGGTTTATATTTTATAATCTTACTTTTATGTATATCATTATTATAACCATAAGTTGTATCCAAATTAAAATCCATTTTATTAGATAAAAAATGACTGATTCACGAAGCGGTTTCGCTAATAATTTAATGTTTAGAGAACTACAAAATATACACGAAGCTTTAACTAAAACTAAAGAAGAGTATACACTCAGCTTTAGAATGATAAAGCCAACAGAAAAGTTTAACTTTAGTGAACCTATACTTAATACAACAAAATTAGGTTTAATTAGATTATCTGTTTATAATTCGGTGCTTAATGTGAATAGGAAAAACAATCAATTCTTATATGCTAGTACTGTTATAGAAGATGATGAAGCTTTACCTCGGGCTCTTAGCTCTGACCCTAACCTTAACCCTATCTCTACCTAAAGCCCAAACATTACATCTATACTTAATTATAATTATAAAGGAATCCCGTTGCTATATTCAACTATTACACCTGGAGCATATGAGTTAACTGACATAGCAGAATTAATAAAAGAAGAAACTGATGGTAATGTTATAATAGAACCTGATAAGAATACGATGAAATGTTTAATGGAAATAAAACAAGGAGCACTCAGCTTTGATATAGAAAACTCACTGGCCTCATTACTAGGATTTAGAAAAATAATTTATAAAAAAGGTAGATATAAATCTCAGAAAATTATTGATATTATGGGTTTTAGTACTATTAACATTCATTGTAATGTGATATCTGAAGCTAAAGATAATGGTAAAGATACAGATATACTATATACTTTTAATCTAACAGAACCACCAGGTTACTTGATAAATATTATACCAACTAATATCTTGTATCAAAATGTAACTAAAGATAGAATAGAATATGTGGAATTTCATATTAAAGATGAGCATGGAAGACCTATAGACTTTAATGGTGATGTATTAAGTTTTACTTTACATCTAGTTTAGTCTTTATCTTTATCTTAATCTTAATCTTTGACTTAACTTAAACTAAACTACAAAACTCTCCGATCGCAATTAATTCTTAGTTTACCATTAATTTTTTTATTTTTAGTTATATCAATGACAATATAATTATAAGGCTCTTTCCATACCTTATTACATATATTAGCAAAATCATTATAACTAAGTTCAACATTATTAAAGAAATCTTGATATATACATATGAGGACTTTACCTCTCTGTTCAAATAAAATAAATAGATTACAGTTCTCTCTTACACTCTGCCTATCCAGAGAGAACAGGTTTTGATTAAGATATATCATATTACAGTTATTATGTCTACCTCTACAAAAGTATTCATTAATAACTGGTTCTTTGGCTCTAACATCATCAAATATCATTAGTTTCTTTAAGTCTTTGGGTAGTTTATCAGGAGATGGTAAATCTTTTATATCTTTAATAAATTCAACATCTGCTTTTGGGTTTATTCTTTCTATACCATGGTACTGATCACCAGTAGGTCCAATGATGTATAGCTTATCAAAGTATATACTAGCTAGAATTAGTTTTTTCAATAAGAATGTCTTACCACATTCACTAGGACCAGATATTATACATCTAAAGTTATCTGGGAATGCGGCTTCAGTAATTATATCATCATCATTTAACCATAAATATAGATCATCATTTATGTTTACAGATATTTTATTAGTAGGACTATGGGACTTCGTCCATGTTTCACCATTACTAATGCTATAACTATTGCTATTCCTATTAGATTTACTCTTTTGATATTTTTATTCAATAGATATATAAAATTATCTCTGTCATTATCATTATTGTGGTGCGGGTGGCACCTTCCCTAGGGATTACCTGAAAATTAAACTGATAAAACTATAAAACTCTCATACAACTTTCATTCTAGTTCACTGTGTTTCATAAACTGTTCAGCTGTATTACGTAACCATTTTTGTTAGCTATTATTACTTGAACTACTTTAACTGGTTCCAACAGGTACCGTCTGACTGTCTACTGTAAATCGCGTCATTGTGTTAACTGAACTTATTCTGACATAGTTTGATATTGAAATCTAACCGAATCCCTCGGTAAGAAAGAGAAGAAATTAACGACTTGAACCCTGCGTTTTGAATTAGTCATAACATGGCGCAGCCATCAATGAAGTCACCGATTGGTGTACCCCTCTTTTGGGAAAGCGGGGCAAATCCGTCAAAGGAATGGCCAACGTGGTTTTCCACGTTTAAAATGGCCGTAATGGCCAAGGAAAATATGCATGTGGACCTACTTCTACGAATCAAACCCACAGCAAACGACTTATTTTATCCAATAATGCCGACCCTAGAAGAAAGAGTCGAAAACACAAGCGAGGAAGAAAATCGAAAGAGAGAAATAAGAAACGAACGCCGCAAGGTAGACTGGGAAAACGAGTGCAAACAAATACGGAGCAGAGGGCCGATGATAGACAAATATACGTGGGACGAAGCTGATTTGAAAGTGAAAAGTTTAACATACCTATCCCTGGGGAACGAAGCCACAAGAATATTCCACCAGCGAAACCCCCACACTGTCATCGACCGCTGCTCCACAAACGAACTCGTATACGAGTTAGGTATAACCTTTACTCGGCCTAGAAACCTAACCTTTGATAGGTTCCAGCTCATAACAGTGCAACAGAATCCAAACGAAACACTGGAAACTTTTTGGAGCAGACTACGCGAGCTGGGCTCAAAGGCAGCCCTGGGGAACGTAGAGGAAGACTTAATAAAGGATTTCTTTATCGCTAAGATGAACAATACGACAATCCAAATGGAACTTCTTTCCGAAGTGCGCACCGCTGCACAAGTACTTAACTTTGCCCTATCAAGAGAAAGAGGCCAAGAGAATCACAAAGAAATTCTCAGATCATCAGCTCCAAACTGGACCAACCAAGTAAACGCAATCTCAAACAAAAACACACGCCCGATGCAACGTCCCCAACAACAAAGCCCCCAACAACAAAACAAACCAAACGAGCAATGTTGGAGATGCGGGGGTATATTTATGGCAGGGCACATGAACCAGTGCACAGCCAAACAAGCTACCTGCAACATATGCAAGAAAACGGGACATTTCGCCAAGATGTGCAGGTCTAAGATACCCCCACTCCCAACCAGAAAACCCAATCAGAGATCTCAACAACAACGTCCCCAGGGACAAAACAATCAACTCAGAGTGAGACAGATACAGGAACAGTTAATCGAGGAGGAAGAAACCGAGCAAGAAGAAACAGAATCGGTTGACCCGGAGTCCGCACTATACATTAAAGAATTGTCAGAGGACTGGGCGGACATAAACCACATCGCACCAGAATCATTCTCGGAAGTAAAGAACATTCACCTCCAAGCAAACTCGACAAAAGAAGTCTGGGTGCAAACAACTACAAACAATCTAAAAGTACGATGGTTGGCGGATACAGGATCCCCAAGGAGCTTCATCACGGCGGAACAGGCAACCGAAATCATGAAATATAACCCCGGTGTAAAGCTACAACAATATTCCAGTCCAACAAAATATAAATGTTTCAACAACAACAACATAAAGATCGATGGAGAAATCAACATCACTCTGCAATCCGGCTCTTGGACAGCAAAGAACTGCAGAATCTTAGTGGTAGGACATAAGACTAACAACTTAATGGGCAGAGACGTTCTTCAGAAACTGGGAATTACACTCCAACAAAAACCCAACAATTCCCCAGGTAACAACATTTATACAATCTCTACTGTCCAAACAGAGAAAAATATAATCAAATGGATATACAAAAAATACCCACACTTATGTACCAGATTAGGAAAATCAAAAAACCACATAGCAAAATCGATATTCAAACAAAACCACAACCCCGTACAACAGAAAGGACGACGAGTTCCCCTCCACTTACTCGAAAAAGTAGAACGCGAATTAGACAAACTAATACAAGACAAACAAATCACTAAACTAGAAAAATGTCCCGACGATCTGTTCGTTAGCCCTGTAGTAATAACAGTAAAAAAGGACAAATCAGTCAAAATAGCACTTGACTCGAAAAAATTAAACAAAGCAATACACAAAAACAAATACCAAATGCAAAGCATTGACCATCTAGTAGACGCTGTAGCACTTTATATCACACAAAGGAAGAAATCCCCAGGGAATTTCTGGTTTTCAAAAATAGATCTCAAATATGCATACAGCCAAATCCCATTAGACAACTCCATAGCCAAACACTGTAATTTCAGCATCCTCGGGGGACAAGCAACTGGCACATATAGATTTCTAAATGGCTTCTATGGCCTAACCGATATGCCAGCAACATTTCAAAAAACAATAGATAAAACATTAGATGGAATAAACTCCAAATTTGCATTCCTTGATGACATACTAGTAATCACCAAGGGATCAATCCGAAAACACGAACTTGAATTAGCCATAAATTTGCAAAAATGCGAATTTGCCAAAAATGTAATAGAATGGCTAGGCTTCACAATAACTCCAAGTGGAATAACACCACTAATTACAAAAACGGAGGCAATCACAAAACTCGACAACCCTAAGACACTAAAACAACTACGGTCATTCCTAGGAAGCGTCCACCACCTCACAAAATTTATACCAAATCTCGCTAAACTCTCAGAACCCCTACGCCCTCTATTAAAGAAAAATACCGACGCCAAAAACAACAAACTAGATTGGAACGATGAACACAGTATTGCATTTAATAACATAAAAGCAAAAATACATCAAATAATCGAAAACAAACATTTCGATACCACCAAACAAACACGAGTCAAATGCGACCCAAGCGCAAAAGGACTAGGGGCATGCATCGAACAAAAACACGATAACGAATGGCATACCATTGCATTCGCCAGCCGATTCCTAAACAAACATGAATCTCGATATAGTACAAACGAACTAGAGTTACTAGCTGTAGTATGGTCTCTCGAACACTTTAAACACTATCTGTTCGGAACCGAATTTACTTTACAAACAGACCATAGAGCGCTGTTAACAGCCCTCAATGAGAACCGCGGAAATAAAACGTACCAAAGTAGATTATTACGTTGGGTGGATAGGCTACTCCCCTTCAATTTTAATCTTGAACATATCCCGGGGAAAAGCATGGGACTATTTGACGACTATTTGAGCAGACATCCAAAAAATAATCCACCTCCCCCATCATCAGACGACACACAGTATATAGTTAACTTAATAAATGACTTTAAATTCGTCCTCACACAAAACTCAATGAATTACAATTCGGCTAATTGCACAGACAATTACCAGACAAGACAAGCAACTAGGATCAATAGTAAGCACGCGCGTGAATATAAGAACGCTTTTTGCCTTAATCGTTCCAACTTTCAGCAGCTTATTTCGCCTCTTCTTAATTCAAACAATCCAAATACTTTCAATACTCTCAATTATACTCAAAAATTCAATTCAAACTTCGCCAAAAATCCCCAGGGATTAACCCACAAAATACCTCCCATCCATTTATCACATCCAAAAAATTTCAGTTGAAATTCCCCAGGGATACCAGACCGTCAACGTTACTACTAGAAACAAACCCCAAGTAAATACATTTGACCCAACAATCATCAAACGAAAACGAGCGCCAAACAAAACCAAAATGAACTCTAACAAAGTCACTATTGCCACACAAACTGATAACGAAAACAACAAGGGACGTGGACGATCAGTCATTATACCCGATCCCCAAAACCCAATTTACCCCCTATCTAATTGTACGGATATGCCCCAATACAGAAAAAACCTCAACCAAGTATTTGGGGAAGAATTTGTTGCGGAAGCAACCGCAAAAGACCGCCAAATGGCCCCGATAATTAAACTCATTAAGGATAAGGACTGGGACACTCTTAAAAGGGTGAGCCCATACTTCTATTCCCTGAAGAGAGATTTATCGATTACACCCTCCGGTTGTGTCTTATATGACAACAGACTTATGATTCCGTCATCACTTAAACAACTCGTGATTAACTCGCTCCACCAGACCCACCCGGGCCAAGCTGGGATGCTCCGACTTGCAGACTTAGTATGGTTCCCTTGGATACATAGGGAAGTAACGGCAAAAGCCCAGTCATGTGGGGACTGCATAAAAACAGGTAAAAATCTCAAACCTATAACCCCAAAAAATTCCCTAGGGATACTACCAAAACTAAGTGAGCCAAACGAAGAAGTACAATTAGATTTTGCGGGGCCAATTCCATTTAGAGAACATAAACAAAACTACTATATACTAGTTTCAGTAGATCGCTTAACAAGATACCCCCACGCAGAGGTATTTAAAGATTGCGACACACAAACAGCACTAAATTATTTAGAAGAATATTGTCGATTCCACGGCATACCACGCTCCATCAGATGCGACCAAGCCCAAGCATTTAAAGCAAGAGAATCTGAAATTTTCTGCAAAAACAAAAACATCAAGCTAATACTAGCCCCCGCGGGAGATCACAGGGCCACGGGAATGGTAGAAAGATTAATTCAAACAATAAAAAGGCGCATCGCCGTAATGGAACGTGACCCTCTATGGTCATCCGCCGACTTAGCAACAATAGTAGCTAAAATCATAGAATCGATAAGACTAATTCCGAACGCAACAACAAAAATAAAACCTTTTGTAGCCCACTTCGGCAGACCTCCAAATACAGAACTTTCTAACATAATTACAAAACCCTCAAACAAAAATCTGTCATATAAACAAATAAATAAATATGCTTCAGATCAAGCAACGCTACAACACCCAGCGCTCCCCAGGGAAATAATGTGGGACTGGGACCATGATAGCGAGCCCGAACTTGATATTCAATACAAGACGCGCTCACAACCACTCCCGGCCAACAGCGACACAGATGACTCAGAGAACGCGCCGCTGCTTAGCCACAAGCGCGTTCATGGTAAGATCATACCTGACAGATTAGAAATTACATTCGGCGATAAAACTTCCACCGTAATTTACAATAGAAAAAACATTGCAAGAAAAACACTGGCACGAAAAGTACCGGAGCCCCGGGGAACGCTAAAACCTCAATGGAATATCATCCCGGACGGTACCATTACTAACTACTCTCCTCACACAATAACATTAGATACTGATAATCGAAAAAATACTGTAATAAGGAGGAACGACCTAGCCATAGTAACCGAAACAAAACCCCGCGAACCCGAACCTGAGCCTAAACCTAGACTAATACATATGGTAGCATGTAAGACAGTTGGCGAATATAAACGCAATCAAGAAAAAATAAGAAAGTTTTGTTTAGAAGAAAAAACAGCCCTCGCCAAACAACAAGAGCTCATCGCGAAACAACAGCGAAAAGCCCCACTGCAACAAACTGCGACACAACAGAACCAACCGGGCCCCAGCCGCAGCGCAATAGACACCCAACCAATGGGACACGCAGACATAGTTGCCATGGCCAAGAGAAATCAACAGGCCCAAAAACGCCAACGAGCCACAAAGAAAGCCACGTCGAAGCCACCTCAGAAACAGCAACGCCAACAAGCACCAAGAAACAAATCGCCCTGGAATCCCCAAAGGCCACAATGGCTGAAAAATGCAAAAACAAGATTGACGAAACCATCACTTGCCTCCACGTTCGAATTAAAATCAAAAGCCGCCGCACTACAGCAATCCCGAGAAGCGAAGTCAAAACCAGAACGAAAACTACTGTACTCGAGCTCGTCAGAAAGCAAAAGCTTCATATCTGTCAACAAAAACAAACTCAAGTTCTCACCAACAGTCAAAATTCATAACATCCAGTCCGAGTCCCCAGGGACAAAGCACTTTGAAATCATCACATCATCCGACCCACAGGACTTTATGATGGAGTCAAACGACCCCACCAACCAACAACAAACCTCCAGTTCGTATTCTCCCCCATCACGAAAACTTCCCCAGGGCATCATGAAGTCCACTCCAAAATGGGACAAACTCGTCGAGAAAATATGGAGCCAACCCAACCACGAGAGTACTGGCCTGGAAATGAGCTCCACGGAGGACTTCCCAATCCAACCGCCTATCAAAAAAGTCGAAGTTGTATACCTGGACTCGACAACTTCCGAAATAGCAAACACGGCGGACACCACTATAATAACAATCAGCGAGGACAACTCTGAAAACATTATGGATGAACCGGCAACAGAACCGGCATCTGTAAACTATCATCCAAACGACCATCAGGTGCAAAATACAAACGACACGAACGATACAAACGATATCGCAACCACAACGCCCGCTAACGACGAGGAGCACAAGTCTCCATCTACGTCTCCCGCTAAGAGCTCTATCTCGAGCCTACACACAAGCGACTTCTTCAATCCAGAAGAATTTTGAGTACCCCAAAATTCTTGTCCACGGGGGTGTGTGGTGCGGGTGGCACCTTCCCTAGGGATTACCTGAAAATTAAACTGATAAAACTATAAAACTCTCATACAACTTTCATTCTAGTTCACTGTGTTTCATAAACTGTTCAGCTGTATTACGTAACCATTTTTGTTAGCTATTATTACTTGAACTACTTTAACTGGTACCAACAGGTACCGTCTGACCGTCTACTGTAAATCGCGTCATTGTGTTAACTGAACTTATTCTGACATAGTTTGATATTGAAATCTAACCGAATCCCTCGGTAAGAAAGAGAAGAAATTAACGACTTGAACCCTGCGTTTTGAATTAGTCATAACAATTATCCTGATCATTAACATTATCATTAACATTATCATTATCATTATCATCATCATTATTAGCAAAGCTACTTCGTAGATCTTTATCAATGATATTATCACTATCATTATCATTATCACTAACATTAACATTATCATTAACATTAACAATAGCATTAACATTATCATTAACATTATCCTTATCTTTATCACTACTCTACTACAACTTAAACAAAAACACTCATTATATATTCCTGGATATTTACATTGATTAACTAGAGTATTCAAAGCACTTTTAATTCTAAATCCTCTATCAATAAGATGGATCATATATAAACAATAAGCCCCACAATAAGATTCATTATATTGTTGTATTCTCTCATTAGAGCCTAGATCGACATATTCTTCTAGGAATAGTGGTGGGGTTTCTACACCAAAACTATCAAAGTAATATATTGGGCTTCGCCCATGCTTCGCCATTGGACCACCTTCTCTTCTTATAACTAAAACCCAATGTGTACCTTCAGTTGGATGTAGATTTACAATAATGTTAAAATTAGGTTCACTGATACTATCTGGAGTTTGATCTCTCATTACAATCTCAATTGGTGTTAGACTTATATCTTTACCTATATCTTTTATTCTGATATCACTCATAGCATTATTATCAATATTAAATTTATTATTGAATTCCTCAAAAGTTAGGATGAGCATTTTTATATAATAAATTTATTAAATCTAAGTCTAAATCTAAATCAAATCTATATTTATTATATAAAAATGGAAACAGGTGGTGCAGTTTTTATTTTTATTTTTATTATTATTGGAATTTGTTATATAATATATGATTCAAGACCAAGTAAATATACAAAACTAGAAGAAAGCTTTGGTGGATTTATGAATAGGAGTCTAGTTAGATTTGAATATGAAAAGTCACCACTACATACTATTGTTTATGGTGGAACTGGAACGGGTAAAACATATTTTATTAGACAATACTTAAAGTTATACTTAGACCATGATCAAGATCAAGTTCAAGATCAAGACCAAAACCAGGACCAAAACCAAAACCAAGCTAAAAATATAGTTATAGTTTGTAAAGATGACAGAGACTGGATAGATCCTGAGTCTAATAAGTCTTATACTGGGTTTAATAAATGTGATATAAATATGATCACAAAAAATAATATGCATAAATTTCAAAATTGTGTAATAGTACTTGATGATATGGGTGATAGGTTAAATAAGGATATAGGTTATTATTTTACTGAAGGTAGACATTATAATATTCAAATGATTGTAATGTGTCATAAACCAGCTCAAATAATTAATACAGCAAGAATGAGTTGTGATACTATTTATTTAACAACTTATAATGGACCTGACCTATTTAAAAACTTTAATGAGACATATAAATGTGAACATGACTTCAATAAAATAATTATTGAATTAAATAGTAACTATTATAATTGTACAGATGGAATGTCATATGAACTTCGTTATGGTATAATTAAATATAATAAAAAGGAAAATACTTTTATTTTTATTAGTAGTAATAGAACAATGATATATGATTCAAGAGTTGGTTTCCTTGTTTTAAAAGCTCTTAGTTTAAAGATGAATTAGAAAGGGAAGATATAAAAAAATTAATAGCATATATTAAACCACTCATGATAAATGCAACGGATAGAAATGTTATTAATCATGATAATTATCAGTTTTATTTTAATAGACTTCTTACTTTAAATAATATTAAAATTCAGAATGATGTTTTAACAAAAGAGATGATTAAGGGAAAGGGCATGAAAATTTTATCAAATGTTGGTGGAATTATATGCAAAGAGTTATTTATATTTAATTGTTTTTATCCTGATTCAATATCAAGAAATGCTGGAACTGTAGCAATGGGAGCAAGCACAATGTTGAGTAGAGTAAATACATTAGTTAATGTTGGATATGGAGAAGAGTTGGAAGGTGACACACGAAGTGGTTATACTGATCAGTGTAACTGTGACTTCATCAATGAAGAGATGGGAATTTTGAATAGAAAGGGAGGAAAGTTTTTAAACAAACTATATATAAATAATGAAGAATTTAGAGAAGAGATTATAAATTTTGTTAAAGATAAAAAAGAATTAGACCTTGATTTGATCTTAGATAAGAGATGTAAAACTAATACACTCAATACTTTAGGAAATAAATATTTAGCAGAGTGTATCACATCTAAAGATAAAACTAAAGATTTAATTGAAATCATGGCTAAATATTATCCTGTGAAGGATTAGGTAAATATTAAAGTTTACCCTATTATAAATGCTTTTACAGTGTTTAGAGTGTAACTGTAAATGTGGAATCATTACTGTTTTAAAATATCATTACGAATCATGTCATAAAGATAAAACTGATAAATGTATGTGTGGTAATATAATATTAAGTGGTATTTGTGCTAATGATTTTTCTCCATGGGGTTGTTCTTTAAAAAATGAATCTAGCTCTAATTCTAGTTCTAACCCTAGTTATAGTTCTAATTCTAATTCTAGTTCTAACCCTAGTTCTAGTTCTAAACCTAATTCTAACTCTAGTTCGAACCCTAGTTTTAGTTCTAATTCTAACCCCAATTCTAGTTCTGGTTCTGATTCTGGTTCTGGTTCTATCTATGACTATAACTCTAACTCAGATCCTAACCCCAACCCTAACCTTATCCCTAACCCCCAACCTTATCCCCAACCCTAACCTTATCCCTAACCTTAACCCCAGCTCAGAAGTATTAACTAGATGTTGTAATAAGTGTAATTATATAAAACAACTAAATAATTTTGATGGGGGTAAGTATACATGTAGAAGTTGTACTTCAGCTAAAGTTAATTGTCCATATTGTACTTCTGTTGTGAGATATGATAGGATACGGGCTCATGTAAAGAAACAACATCCAGATATAGAATTGACTAGAGGATTTAGTACAAATTTAACAGAAAGATCGGCGGAGCTGGTTCCCAGATCTGATATTACCCAAACTGGGGAAAGTTGTTCATGTAAATACTATAATTTTGTATCATTTCTTATTAATAATGGAATAAATATAGAAAAAATAAAAGAAAATATAAATTTGTTGAAAAGTATAGATAATTTGAAATAAAAAGTATAAAAAAATAAAAAAATATCAAAAAGAGGGATTCGCTCTTAAAGAGTGAAAAAGAGCGATCTCCCTACTCAGGAATCACCCCGAAAAGAGTGATTCGCTCTTAAAGAGTGAAATATAAATTTTGCTTTGATTTTTTTGTTTTATTTTTATTTTGGAAGATTATACTAATGCTATATATGAAGGTAAAACTAAATATGTAACTAATTATACTATTGATAGTAATAAACATCATTTAGAAACTAAAGAACAATATAAAATAGCTATTGATCCATTTGATGATAAAGGTATTAGAGATAGTAATGGCGAATTTAGGTTTTACCAGGGAATTTGCAAAACAAATTCGTTGAGCTGCTTCGCAGATAATTAATTTTTAAAAATGATAGCAAAAATTTAAAAAATTATAAAATTGTTAAGCTGGTTTTTTATTCATGTTTTTCGCAAGTTGGTTTTACGTGCTTTTTACACGGTCTCACTTGTTTTATACTAGTATCTGGGATACGTCCACTGGAGTCAGTGGGGATAGAACCCGAACTATCCGTCTGATAATGGTTAATTACCAGCTTAACTCTGTACTAGTGGCTTGCACTAAGTGAGACAAGAAATGATAGATTTAAAATATAAAAGAAGTGAATTAGAGTAATGTGTATATGGGTACCGTGTTGCGGCTCTATGTTGCGGAGGTCACCATATACACATTACTTATTATAGGTTGGATTTGGGTGTTATTTTTAGTATCGGATAGCAGACCATATTTTCTCAGAGTTCGAGGGCAAAGATGACAAAAACAAACAGACTACTGTCCCAAACTGGAGACCGAAAAGAGAACTGCAGCAAAAGTTAGTTCATCTCTTCCTAGTAGCCAGCATATTTTGGTAATTTATAGAAAATTTATTTTTGTGTCACTCAATATGTCAGCCTATTTTGAGAGTAAATTTTGGTGGAATTTCTTTTTGAGAACCTAAATTTTTCGTGATATCTCATTTGCTCTCATTCGGATTATTAATGAAAAGAAATGAATTGGTGTTTTGTTTTTCTAAAAGTCAAAGAAGACCATCGCTTTCAAAGAAAACCGAGTGTTTTAGCCCTCATCTACAACGGTGGTTAAACACAATCAGCCAACGTCAGACGAACTGCTCACAAACGAAGGGTCGTTTTTGAGCAGCTCGTCTGACGGTGGCTGATTGTGTTTAACCACCGTTGTAGATGAGGGCTAAAACACTCGGTCAAGTTAACAAGCGATTTTGATGGACAATACGAACTACAGCATCTTTCAAATTCAGAAGATCTTTTATGGGTGCAATCGTAGTTGATTAAAAATGTTGATTTTTCTTGGACCTCAATCAGACCACAATTGAACAGCGTTTTGGATGACATTTCTTCGTGCTTTAATAGCAAATGAAATTTGATGATCTTCTCTCTCATTGGTTGAGATTAAATAAAATCTTTACCCCTTCATTGGTCAAAAAGTGGCGCTAAGTTAAGTTTGCCCGAAGATTGTTTGGATGAATGTGGGTGGGTGTTTCAGTCCGCATAGAGACGTGATTCAGAAGTTGATCTTCTGGGATAAGCTGAAGAAGTACATCACAGTGAGCAAAGAGGGAGTGGTTGCTTTGTGGAATGATCACAACTGCGAACTAAATGCTGCCAAAAAGGTGAAGGTGACTTTTGCTAAATCGCATCGTATTAAATCGAGTTATACTTATTATCTTTCGCTATCATCTTAAGCATATGCTTAATAGTAATCATTCTGAAATCGTGCTAATATTTCCAAAAAACCTCCACTTATTGGAAATCATCTTTGTTTGCTATCAATTATAAAATTTAAATTGTCATAGTTTTGCGGTTGCCTTCATTTTAGAGCTAGTGTTTTGTCTTTTTGGAGATCAAATAAATTGAACGTGCTTTATGATTTTAAATGCACGATAGCGTAACTTTTAAATGGTTTAGAATTTAATAAATCCCAAAATTTGAAAATGGTACCAGTTGACCAACAGCAAGTCACCAATTCGACTAAGATAAAGTTAACCACGATTAATTAATTCAAATTAGTGCAAGTTTAAGTGGTTACTATAACATTGTTATGGATTCTTATCGTAGTTTTAACTATCTTTTTTGACCTGATGTGGTTGCTGTGAAAAGCGGTATTAAAATGAAACTACTAAATGAGCTGAATCTGCCCTATTTTCACTTAAAACAAATGTTAGAAGTGAACTGATGCTCTTGATATTGAAGTTTCTAGATTCTACAAACAGGAAGCTTAAATTGTATTTTTCCAGCTCGTGCCAGACAGTATCAAACAGAGAGACCTCTGGATTACAGACTGTGTTCTCATGTCTGGACTGGGAAAACTGGCCATGTCCAACACGTGCAAAGAGATATGTATGTATAGGAATTCAATGACAACTTACTTTAACTTTATTTCTACAGTATCTTCAATGAATTTTTCTTGTATGAAATTTTTAAAATAACCAAATTTCGGCAAATTTTGAGTATCTTGATTCTTTTCAACATATTACATTAAAATAATGAATTTCTTTGATGGAGATGGACAACATTTAATATGAATATGAATATAATCGGAAAGCGATTTATTTACATCTGTGTCAAAGGGGACGATCGGTAAACATTCGCATTTATTTACACTACAATTTTGAAGAAGAAATTAGAAAATAGCGTTCAATTGTTCGATCTGATAAAAAGGATATATTTGATCTTCCAGTGTAGTCGAAAGTTTCTCAGATCATTACATCTCATTTTATATCCTCACTCATGTTATTACCTCAACAATCAATTGTATTTTTAGGTATCTACGAGTTGAACACGAAGCTGGAGTTTCCCTGTGTGTACAGAATCCACAACTTCAAATACACTCCGTACAGTCTACACTTCTGGTATGTTGCAGTGCTAATCATGCTTATGGGATATGAGATTAAAGCAAATGAGTTTCGCCGAATGATATCAAGGGCTCTGATAATTTGTTCAGTTTACTCGTAATCAATGGAGATGCTCAATAATGAAACTTTATCATCACTACTGTATCGTTCGATAAAGGGTAACACGTGTGATGTTCTATAGAAGCAATTCTGATTATAAAAATATATTTCAACAAACTAATTTTAAAAAAAAGAAATCGTTTAACTGATTCTTTTGACGGCATCAACCGTGTACACTAGAGAAAAATGTTCAAACTTTATACAAGCGGGGAATCTGGTATGCCAATCAAATTCTAACACTTTTAACTGCCTCGAAATTTTCCCGTCTATTATTTATCTCGAATATTTTTTTCAACTTTGCTGTTCCTTTATAGGCAGAGTCCAGTCAACCCAAACGTGTCCATTCTGACAGTAGGAGACACGAAGGGCAAGATCTTCTGTATGAACTTTGAACAGTCCACTATAACCCTCTTCGACAGACCAGCCAAACCCGCTGGAGAGGAAAAAGGTCAGTGCTGATACTGTTTGCTCTTCGGTACTATTTTTTTTTATAATTTACAATTATCATAGCGTATTGTTGTCAGGATGCATTTCACAAGTAAAACTTTAACCAATTTTTGAACAATGTTTCTTTTAGCAGAGTCGGCTTTATATTTTTATATCTTCGATTATTGAATTTTTTCTTTTGGTTATTTTTTGTTTTCATACGCATGCTTGAAAAAATTGGTTCCTGTTTTTGCTATTGATATATGCCATATAAGATTGTGAAAATCAAAATCAATTTACAGAAGCCAACTCAATTAATCACAGAAGGAAAAATTATTTCATATTTCATCGTATTCAAAGTGCATTACTCATAGTTTTTTTGGTATAACTGAGCTCTAGAAATCTCTAATCATCCTACTGGAATATTCTAGAACAAACGTTGCAAGTGGACTTCCAAGAACTGGAGGCGGAAGATCCTCCCTTTGAGAAGGAGAGGGAGAACAGGACCTGCTGGTTGTCTTACCATCAGTGGCATCAACCGGAACACTGCAGGAGGTATCTTCAGGAAGAGTCACGCAGGATTAGCCAGAGGAATGCCAACAGCAAGAACGAAGCAATGATTAAAAGTATGAAATTGGAACCCTTATACCTAAATGAATACTTTTAATTAATATTTTGTTATGAATTGCTACCATTTGTCCCGAACTTCCAGAACAGTCTGAAATGTGAGGAATAATAAGAAAAAGGACAGCTGGGAACATTCTACTTTAGGCCTAATGCTGTTCCGCTGCAATAAAGCAGGAACCGCAATTATTAATTGTTAACTTCGATAATGGAGATTTGGGCTATTTTTTGCAGTTTGACTTTATTTCGGCAACTCTATCCATGTCTTATCAGTTTAAGTCAAATAAAACTTTACCGTAACAGTTTGTTGTCGAAACCCAGTCGTCGGCTCAAAGAAGGGGGTAGTAATTAAAAGGTCCAATTCAATCAAAGTGATGTGTTATCATCGGGGCTAGGGGGATAAGCAGACGCATAAATTAGAGGACAAGCTCATTGGGTGACAGATTACATCAGGACGTTGAAGTTACAAAAAGCTGAATCGTTTGATCTAAATAATGTAATTAGAAACTTCAATGTGGTTTTTGAATACTTATTTTTGCTTATTCCTCGGCTAAAAGGTTTGTTGGCTATTTTGTATGTCGGCTAATTGACCGGCACGGTTAGCATCGTTACGATCAGGTAAAAATTTAATGTTTATCATTGTTGGATGTGAATTATATGTTGTGGCGGGAGTCCACAATTCAATGTAATGCTGTTCACAGTTTGTTCAAGCAAGTTATACAATAATTTTTAACATGTGAAGAAATTTTGAAATTGCTGATCAAGTTTGATATTTTAGGGAGAGGTTCGTTCTTTATATACAAGATTCTCTAGTTTGTTTCTCTTGCGCGAATCTCTGTCGCCTGGCTTACTTTCAATGAATTCTATAGTTCTTGATTAGTGCTTCTATTAATGACTGTAAAACACCTGTGGCAACTGCTCACTAACTGGTGGCGATTTGAATCTATAGTTTCTGAAGCCATTGCCTTGAACATTGCACAGCACACGAACCCGTCATTTAATAGCTGCGATAGCTGAGAGGAAATATTATTGGTCTTCTCTTAGTTTTTTTTAGAATTCAAAGAAATGAATTAGGTTGGAGCGCCAGTCTTTTGGACGACTCGAAGAGTCTAATCCACAATTAAATTGAAGTTATGGAGCATTATTGGTGTCAAAAAATACCGCAATTATTTGCAAAATCAAATCGTTGGTGTCGAAGTCATTAAAGTCGGTAGCTAGGCTCTGTAACAGCCAGGAAACTGAAACTGCAAAAAGTTAGCATGAAATGGCAAAATAGAGTAACAGAAAATGATGCGGTCACAACAGAAACACGATCATCAGTTTTTGAAAATTGAAGTTCTCTAAGTAATCAGAATCAAAAGAAAGCTTTTCAGCAAAACTTACATTTAGATCAAATAAGTTGTTTTGATAAGGCTGTTAACAAAAGCATGAATTGGACATGTAACAAAAACGACAACATATAAGAGAACAATGGTCAAAGCCTCTCTAATTGTTCCGACCCTCTTGAGGAGGGGAGGAATTATATACTCAAATGGGTTTTTTGTTCAGTCAATTTTGACCGATCGATATATTCATCGTAGAGAGCTGTAATTGGTATCATTAAAAAGCCCGTCCAGCGTAGAATATGGAATTAATTAGAGTTTGTTGTGTTTCGTTTTCTAGAGCGAGATATTGTGGTTTAAATTTTTGTGAATATTAGACCGATTTGCGTTATTTTTATTCACATTTTCCATCATTTTTGCCTAAAGTTTTGTCAATTTTGCTAAAAATATGTAAAAACTCTCAACAATAGTACTGTTGATTTTTTTTAAGACAAAACGTTGTTATGACTATTTTGATTTAATTTCTCTGCTAAAATATTAGCTAAATATTTCAAAATTCAGCCTTTTTTCATCAAAAACTGCCCGAAATCAGCTTCTTTAGTCCACTTTGGTTAAATTTGCCGGAAGTACATACCCAAAAAACTAACACAACCTTTGTAAACTACAAATATAGCTGGTCCTACTTCGACTGCCATTGATAGTAGTCTGGAATTGAAATTGCCATTTTTTGCTAACTTTACTCTTTGATTATTAAAAATGCAGCATTTATTTTCGATCTTTTAATTCACAAATTATCTAGATCTATGACATTTGAAGCAATTGAGTGTTTTTAATGGACGAGCAGCAATAGCAAGTCTGGTTTTGGTCCAATCTTTGACTGTTACAATCCAGAAATAATTCGGATTGTAATCAGTCGGTCTTTTTTTAAAAAAAATTTTATAATATTTAATGAAAGAACAATTCAAATCAAAGCTCAATGTTGATAGGTTCAATTAGTTTCTTGAGCAGTTCCAAATTAATTTATCTGAAAGGATTTTTTGCTTGAAAGGATTATGGTCGTTTGGACTTTAAAAAATGTTTGATATTTAAATAAACAAAAAATAAACTAATTTTTTCTTAATTTGGACAACTTGTAACATAGTGTCAGAAAAGAAAGAATGATTTTTCTTCAACCTCTTTCTACTGAAGTGATTTTTTTTTGCTGTTTTTTGCGTTAAGTTATATTTTTCTGGCTTCGATACTACTAGATTTCACATTTTTTTTTTATTTCTAGGCATTGGCCCATTTTCAAGTTTTTTTCTCGTTTTTTTTTCACATTATCACACCTTTGACAGTTCACACATTACATTATTTCCTTCAAAAATCAGACACAATTGAACAAATAAAAGTCTTTAAAGGCATGAATTATGGTTTAAACGGCTTCGACACCCCTTTCACGAAGATATTAATTGAAATTTATATTTGTTTTTAACTGTCGTTTTACTTTGTCTTTTTTTGTCGTATGAGATTTCCTGAATACTGATAGATGTCATTGGCTTTTTATACAGGAATAAATGAGCCTATTTTCTGTTTTGAGTAGATAGCTAATGGTTTTCATGACTTTGAAAACAATTGTTTTGTAAAATATTTAAAAAAAAAAACACATTTTTAACTTCAGATTTTTGTTCTTTTTGTCTATTTGTTACCTAGTTTCGTTAATTACAGGTCAGATACGACAATATTGTTGTCTAGGGAAGGTGCAAGCGTACACAATCTAATGTTTGTAAAGAATTCGTTATGAATTTACTGGCTTCGACACAGGTTTTTTTTTTGCAAATTTTTGATTTTTGTCTATATTTTACCTTCTTTTTGGTAGACATAAGACATATTCTGAACAATTACAGGTCTCAGGCGCTTCCTCAGGACGAATAACGAACCTATATAATTATTTCATTTTGTAGCTAATGGCTCTCATGACTTTAAAAATAATTGTTTTCGAAAAATACAATAGTATTACCTAATTTTGCCCTTTTCTCTTTTTTTTGTCGACTTGTTACCTATTTTCATTAACGAGAGGTCTCATACGAAATTATTGGTGTTTGTGGAAGCCTCACTTAATCGTATTTTGAGGGGCAAATTTTGGCTTTACGGCGACAGCTTCGACAGCGTTTTCTCGCAAGTTTTAATGGAATTTCTGTTTGTTGTCTCTATTTTGTTTTGTTCTTTTTTTAACTGCATAAAAAATTCAATGACAGGTCTTAATACCCTTCTATAGAGGCGTATGTAATCATAAACTCTTTGTTCGTTTTCAATTGCTATATAATGGTTTTCATTACGTTGAAGTTAATGGTTTTAAAAATATACGCCAATTAATTAACTTTGCTGTTTTTTGTTCTTTTTCGTCTAATTGTTACCGAGCTTTGTTATGGAGGTCTCCCATATCTTTTCTAGTGAAGTACAAGTTATTTTGTTTAGTTTCAATTTTATTTGACGCTATTTTGACCTTGTTAATAACTTTTTTTTAATGGACATAAAGTTTTGGATGTAATTAACGTTTGTTGTTATTGTTATTTGATTTTGTTGTTCGTCTTGACTTGCTTTCTTTATAATGGCTGATCTCATCATATTCAAGCGGCATTTTTTGCTCCACTGAGTCATTTAAGCTGGAGGCGATCTTTTTGTTCATACACATTTTTTTTTTGAAAAATACTTGAATTTTTGGGGGTTTTCTATCTGTTCCTCATTTGGTAGATATTTATACCGAAAATGCGAATGAGCGGGGTCGGAACCTTATGTTCAAACGGACATTACCGTGCCTCCTTGTTATTATAATAAAGGAATGTGAAACCCTCAAATTTTCAGTCAAAATACTTTACCAAACACCGCCCTTTGCTAACAGCCGAAATTCACAGCTACACAATTCATCTCTTATAATAATTCGTCTCCTATAATAAATGCTGACATATTGAAATGAATCAACAGGAGTGCATTGATATTTTCAAGAAAATAAAACCTTGCGTTCCTTAGAAAACAAATATCTTAGGTTTTTGAAAGAATTAATTGAAAACCCGTACTAAAAAGCGATGAATAAGAGGAACCTTAGGATTTTTCTTTTTTGCGTTGAAAGTAAGATGGTCAATAACAGCGAAAATTGTCAGCTGCCTACTAACGCTTTACAGAAGCTACAACAATAAGTCGCTTTATGAATGTAGATTTTTTTAGTGTGCATCGATTAACCTATAAAAACAAAAACAGAAAAAAAACGCGGAGCACGCTAAAAATTATGTTTTGTAAAGTCATTTTATAGCTGTTTTTTGAAATTGCTTAGTTTTGAGAACCTTTCATTATAAAACTTTTAATCTTTGTTAGCTATAAAACCTTTCAGGAGTCATAATTGGAGATAAGCGAAAAGGGTTTGGAGAAAATTGAAAGAAGGTGCACCATCTGATTTTTTCCGAAGAAATTGCACCATATTTTTTAAAACATCTGCCAAATTTTGAAGATAGTCGATTTCTTGGCTTTGTAGAGCTCAGGTAACTGCATTTCAACTCAATTCCGTTGTGTGTTGCATGTCTACCTTTTTTCAAAAGTTGATTTTTTTGCGTCAAAAGGTATAAAACTTCTAGAATATAACAGAGCACTAAAATTATCTAATCAATGAAGAGTGAAAAAGAAGCTTCTTTATCGTTACGCAGCTTCTTCTTTTGAAAACTTAAATTTTCAAAGTTTTCACAAGCTGTTAGCTCAGAAATTATAAATTTCAATAATTTTTCCCTAATTTTTAGGGAAAACCTCTTTTTGAAAACATTTTTTCTCAACAGTGACTTAATTCAAAAGCTGCTCTTGTTGGAATACTGTACGCTGTAAGGGCTTCCAAAAGATACTACTAAGGTCTTCCTCCGATCAATATCTGGGGTCTTCCAAAATGACAGAACGAAAAAGCTAGGCTACCATATAGTTCCTTCCCTTATCAAATGAGGTCGGAGCAAAAATCCCAAAATTTTGTACAAAAATAGCAAAATGTACGCTGTGTACTTTGTATTGAACCTTTATTCGGCTTAGTTATGTTAATAGCTGAAGCTGTTGAGATAAAAAGGTAAGCGATTCATAATTTTTTAATCTTATCTGCATTTCATTCTTATCTATGTAATCTTAAAACTTTTGTATAGGAAAATATGCAAAATGCTCGGATTAATGAATTCGTTTTTTTCCCGCAGGTGAACTCCTGGAAAAGAAAGACCAGTTCATGCCAATTAGGAAAGTGGCAATAGCAACTGCGAGAGGAAGCAGGAGTCGGGGAGAGAGTCCTCAGCAGATGGGGGGAGGGAGAGGGGGACCCCCTGCACCCACAGAGAGACAGATGACTGATGTGATGGAGGAACAAATGAAGAAACAGATTGTGGAGTTGGACATATGGGCTCGACAGGTAACTTTTTCAGACACTTCAGCTTTTCAGCTCGGCAAGTAGTTTTTCAGATAAATTTTTCCTTCTACTCTACTTTGTGCTTTAGTAACTTTTATGAGCCCTAATTTACAACTTTTCGTTTTTATGCAGGCTGCTAAATTAAAATCGTGGGGCTCAACTCAAAAGATCCATTTATCTTTCTTTTTAATTGTTCGTGGTAATTCATTCAGATGGTACCATCTAACCAATGATAATTGCATGGGCTATATGGTGTCATCTGATCAATTTGCGGAGATCAATCTTTCTTTATAACGACCTGTATGTATTGTTTTTTTTTCATTTAAGCAATGTATTTGCTCAAAATTGTACCAAAATTCGATCAGACACTGGTTTAAATGGTGTTTCGGCTTTTCACCCCCTTTCATTTTACCCTCTGTGAACGCTAAGGATTAGGATTACGTAGGGTTTGGTCAAAGGATCTCGGTATTGAGACCAGGAATGCTTAGGGGTTAAGGTAGGGTTTTAAAAAAGCTTCGGGTTAAAAAGCTTGCGGGATGGAATCATAGAGGTTAAATTTTTGTGGTGTTAAAATCAGCGGGGTCAACTGAATCGGGGTGAATTAGAACCAGTTTAAATTAATAATGATTGAAATTGATGGGCAAGGGTCATAATTCAAGGTAGCTGACGAAGAAGAAAAATTCAAAAAATGTTTGCGGGAGGCCTTATGCTCACTGCGCTGTATTCATAGTTAATCATTTTTAGGTGATGTACATTTCTCACTTGGACTGTGTGATATCATGTACTACAACAACCGAGAGTTCGCTCGTGTTGGCATGGAGAAAACCAGGCATCATGAAATAGTTAGTACTCGTTAACAAAAGTTTTCAATTGATACAGTAACTTACAATTTAGCACATGAAGCAGGAATTGTCAGCATTATTTTTGAGCGAAAAAAATTGATTCAACAAATTCTCGCATAATTAGTTATAATTTTATAATTGGTCTAATCGTCGTTTTTCTGAAATTCAAATAATTTGGTTTTATAATTGGTCGTTGCCTTCTTTTTTAAAATCTGTTCACACATTGAGGTGATATTTTAAGTCAATTTTGAGTGCCATCCTTTAGCTCAATTTTCTGTGTGACGTCATTTGCTACTCTCCATGCATGAGATTTTAGGTCAATCGTATAAGAAATTTATAGATCTTTTGACTCCAAAAAAAACGTCCTTTGTGCTCTTTTATGCTTACAAAGTTAAGAACGCAAACTTAATTTGAAATTGAATTGAGGTAGCCCTAACTAGGTTTCAAAGCTCTGTTATTGAGGGCACCGTAAATTTTATTTGATTAGAAAACAAGGTTAGTTTGAAATCGGAATTTATAGTAGCACTTTTCGTCTTCGGTCGTATTGGTCTTTTTTATTTAGTTCTCTCAACAGCTTATTTTGGAGCTATTATGCGGCAATCTGCTGGCTATATGTGTGTGGCTGATGTTTCAAGAAATGATCTAGCCGCTGAGACTTGAGGTGAAGCTTTTAGAGCCGCAGATGCAATTAACTGAACCTATTGATGATTAACGAGAACTTTTAAGTTATTTTTTGGCAAATGCGCTTTTTTTCACTTTTTAAGTCAATATGATTTTGCGCTTTTGTTGTTCACATTTTCCTACCGAAAACCAACAATGCGATAGAAGGTTTCCGTACAGGTTTTGAATCGATGCTTCAAATTAACAAGCCCGATATTTGGAAATTTTTGGAGGCGATACACAGACAGCAAGCGCTTCAAGAATTTCCTGTAGCACAACCAAAAGGAGTGAAGCAGGTAGTTAAAGAAAGTGAGAATCACGGCAGAAAAAACGAATTTTTTGCCGCACACGAATATCAACCATTAGAATATGTGCGAATAATTGCTTCAAACGCGTCGTTTTGAGAAACTGTTTCAATCTTTTGCCTTTTATCTGTGTAAGTGTGTTAGAATATAATTCATTCAATTTAATTTGATTGATTTTACAGTCATCTCTTTGACAGTCAAGTGAGGGTTTATTTCCGTGGGGTTTTTCTTATCTAATTTTTGGTGGTTTTTCCGTGAGTTTTTTCCCCAACCGCGTGTTGCAATATGTCGATGATATGTCTATGATCGCTGTCCCCATTTTTGTTCACACTGGCTCCGTTTCCATAGTTGATTTCGTCAATAATCATGCTGCAATGTTATTACGCATAATCGGTGTTCACGTCTTTTTTGTTTAATTTCTCTTTTCATAGTTAATTTTGTCGATTCTTGTGTTGCAATATAAGTAATAATTGTTTTCAACTTTGTTGATAGTTTATTTTTAGCGTTGCAATGTGGATGTTCGTAATCGTGATTCCCAATTTCTGTTTGCATTATTTATCTTTTCCATAGTTAATTATGACGCTTCTTGTGTTCTTTGATTGATTTTCATCTTTATCCGAATTACAATTTCTTTGCTTATTAACTTAATATTTTGTGGTCAAGGCAAAATTTTTTATTACGCGGCGTAAGTTTTTCGTTATTTTTTTTACTCTCATTTCCAGCAATATAAGTAAATTTACAGGTTTATTACTGCGCTTTAGATAACATGGTAAAAATAATTTCTGCGTAGGCAATAGATTTTAAACGAAGCTCGGTTTAATTTTTTCCTTTTAATTTGCAGCCTGCCTCCTCTAAAACTGACCGGCGGTGTTCATGCATTTGACTTCAATGAAGAGACAAACATTATAGGTAAATGTACATCTTCTTTCCAACAAATGGCTGTGTAGCCCTTTTAGTCAATTAACTGATTGACTTGTTTTCAGGCATTGCATGTGCCGATAGAAATGTGTACCTGTACAACCCATTTGTCATGTCCAAACCAGCTGGGGTGAGTAAGAATGATGTTCTGAATTTTTATTCTGATTTCGGGTGTAGACGTAAAAAAAGACAAACTGCTTTGTTAGCGAATTGCAAATATGAAGCGATTTTCAGGATTACCTTTCAAGCCGTATCTCTTAGAAATTCTGACAATTGTAGCTTTTTGACATAATTTTGAAGGTTTAAATATACAAAATTTCTGTTTTTATACATTCAAAATCGTGTCAAAAAGGTTATTAACGCGTCCTCTTTTGCGGAAGCGACACCATTTATCAATAGCATCACAAGAAATAGCTGAACTCTACCACAGAAGAAATGGTATTTGCTGGTAATGCTATTGCAACCAGTATCGAAAATGCTTAACATTTATTTTTTCAGTCTGGTGGTGGCTTAGGCCAATTCATTAATCTGCAGTTGCAAAGTGTAATTTGAGTGTAAATGTTATCTTTTTATTAACATATTTAGTTTTAGGTTGCAGAATATTTGAAAAAGTAGTATGGCTAATCATGTTAACATTAGAAATGAGTTAATTCATGTCATTTGCATATTCACTCATTTTAATCGTCATGTCATTAGTTTATTATTGCATACTTGTGTTCTAACAGAAAAACCGCTGCGTTTATTGTTTTAATCCTCTATCAAAGGCGGGGGGGGGGGGGGGGGCTCTTGAACTTTATAACAGCCCATTTTTTGGTATGTCAATTTTAGCTGATCGATATCTTTTGCAGTGAAATACAATAATAGAATTAATAAGAAGCCCCCGAAAAACTGCATCAATTGTTGAAATAACTTTTTAATTTTTTGATTTCTCTGTTGTGAATTATTGACCTTCGAGTTATTTAATTTTTTTCTCCCCTTCTCACATTTCACAATACTAGTCTAAGTACTGCAAATAGATTCAATAGCAGAATGAATTTAATTAGATATCTCCGATATTCAATGAATTAGTAATTTCGTTTTTAAAAAGCCCAAATAGCATAAACTAGATTCAGTAAGTATAACAAGTAAAGCAAAAAAATTTTTAAAAAATCAAAAATGAAAAAAAATTTCTTTATTCCGAAAATTTTATTTTGCTTTTAATGTTGCCGTGCTCAGCAGAAGAGGTACATACTGCTGCAAATTTCCAGGGATTTAGTTTTTGAAATGTTTAAGCTAAGTTAGTGTGACATTTTTTTATAAGGAACTTAAACTGATTGATTTTTTTTTAAAAGTTAGCCCAAAAGTAGAAACAGTTATATTTCTTGTGAATGGTTCACTTAAGAATTTGAATAACAAAATTAAAGTTAAAATTCAAGACATAATATCAAACTAAAAAAAAAGACCCGCTTCAGAAGGCGTACATATCTTGTTTGTTTAATAGCCGCGAATCTATAGCGGCTATTATTGGAGACATCGTGATTTTTTTATTCTTGGTCTCCATTAATGACTGTTGCGACCTGACTTCTGGGAACTGATTCTTTCAATTTCAGTGATTTCTACTGTTTTGCAGTTAATTTGTGTGCGTCATTTGTTCTGCTTTTAATTCAATTGCGTGACTTACCTCACTAAAAAAATGACTTCTGAACTCACTTAATGAACTTTAAATTTTATGATTTTTTACTAGTTAAAGATCAATAGTGTGCATATAAGTAGTGCCAAAAGAATATTCCCTAATTCTTAAGTGTTCGTCTTGAGTTTTTGATTTCGAATATTAATTTTGAAAAATCTCCATTGGGTTTTTTTCCTTATAGAGCGTATGTACCTCATAAAAATGACAGTCAGAACCTAATCAAAACGTCTAGCGGTCTATTAAAGGACTGTTGGTTAATAGTCTTTCTACTAGTCTTTTTTTTTTCTTTGGTTGTTTCAGTTAATGGAAGGCCACAAGCGTCTATCGTAGCTATTTTACGGCAATCTGCCGTCTATGATTGATAAACGGTTTATATCTACGCTGGCCACTATCCCTAAGAGACAAGCAATTGTTGTTTTTTGAAGGATAATTTTTAAAGGCTGTATTTTTTTTTCTGTAGTTTCTTTTAATTATTTTAAAATTGCAATTCAAATTTGAAATTTTTTTATTTAATGCAAAAAAATATTAGTTGTATTTGTTTTGTCTCTGCCAAGCTTTACAAATTTGAAGCGGTTAGTATGTTTTGGTGAGAAATTCATGGGTTAATTTTTTTACTGTAGCTGAGAGGTTTTGTATATTGGTCCGTTTGATTTTAATAAATGTTTTTCAGAAGTTTGATATTCGAAATTGTTTCACGGGTAATTTTTTTTTTCATGTAATGCTAATTTTAATTATAAAAAGACCTCAGATTTCATTTTCTTCAATTTGATTCGAAAAATTTAGTTGATGTTCATCTAACAGTTTTTCTTGTCTTTCGTACTTTATGCGAGAATGTTCGTTTTTAATTCAGCATTTTGTGCACCATATTATTTGAGAATGTTAGATTTTCTAATTTCGTGAGTTGGTTAATATTTATAAAGCTCGCCGATTATTTTTCGATTTGTAAAATATGGACTTTTACAGTATAAAACAAACTCTCTGATTGGCGGCATACATTTGAACTTGAGATCATTAATTTTTTACTGATCAACCCACTCTGGCAGTAGGTGCAAATAGGTGCATATAGTATATTAAGTATCTCTAGATTTGCGTATTTGTTAAAGCTGTGCCACGTTTCAAACTTTTTGCTATTTTTTAGGCTTCTGAAAGGTTGGAACTTTATGATCGCACACATTACCGTTGCTCCTTGTTAATTACCCTTACATGAAGTTTGTAGCAGTTATTTTAGTCCAGCTAGTCTTTTTTTATGCGATTTTTCGTATTACAGATTTTCGTCTGATCGTTTTGTCGTCTGACCATTGGACTTTTTGTCCTCAAAAATGGGATCAACGGGTAAAGCTCCTTATTAGTTTCTAACTATGCGATTCACCGAAACTGTTCAAGAGACATAAATTCACCGTTTAAAGGTCGGCTTTTGGAGTTTGACCCCTTCCCTATTACCCCATCCCCACACACACACACACATGTACACGCACATACATAAGCGCAGGGCATACATATTCGCACAAGCACGCGCGCGCACACACTTACTTACACGTAACCCCCCCCCCCCTCACAGCGCTCACCCCCATCCTCCCCTCCATCTCCCAATCTCACCCCACTCCACGCAAACAAGTTAACGCTGGTCTCCCTAGGCTGCAGCTAGCTAATGACGAAACCAACCGCTCCCCACTCGTTTCAGAACAATTCACCCGTTATTAATCGGTTTTGTTTATAAAATTATTTTTGTGAATATGGAGAAACAATGGAAAACGAAACGGTTTCAAGTATGCGTTCTAATCTTTTCCAAATAAAAAGAGGCTCTAACTGCTGTGGGGTTGCATATCCAACGGCACATGAAACCAGTAAAATGCACTTTAATTTTTTTTTGTCGCGTCTGAAAATACAATGAGAGCTTGTATGATTTTTAAACTAATTTATAATTGTGAGTTTATATTGTGCAACGCTCAAACTGAAGAGGACGTCAGAAATTGTATTTTGAGACAGATGCAACGCATACTGAGTCAAGTAGGTTAAAGTCCAAAGAATTTTTTTCGGTAATTACTCAATTTCTGATAATTTTACAATTATTATGAAAAAGTATATTTAGTCTACCAACCTTCTTCCATTTTTTATCGATTTAGTTTTCAATGATTTTCGTCTCCCATGTTTTCCATGATTTTAGTAATCCATAAAAAAAAGAAATTCTCTGGGATTGACGTTAGACCAACTTGATCAAGTTTGGTCCGCCTACTGCTAGTTCATAGTGAAGATATCAAATGTTCTTGTAATGTCATTACAGGTTTTACGTGGACACATGGCAGCTGTGATTGCTGTTCAGTTCAACAAGAAACGGAATCACATTCTCTCATTCTCCAAAGATAGGGTAAATTAGTTATTCAATTCATAGTTAATGTTGATTAAAAGATTTCAACTGTTATTGCAAATTGTAATCTCTCAATTCGCAATAATTTTTATTCACCCTGTTGATGTTGTCATTATTTTACATTTCAACTATAGTAGGATTGACCAAAATTATCAAAATTACCAAAATTATCAACTTTCTCATTTCTCATAAACTTTCCATTTCTCAGCTTTGTCTGATCTTATTGCCGCAACAAGATATATTGTGGTTAGTAATGCATGGTAAGTGATTAAATTAGGAACTTACATATTTAAGCACTTCCAATTCGATAAACATTCGAAGATTCTAATCAAAATGATACTTCAAATTTTCGTAGATTAAGTGAAAGATACCTAAAACAAGCGTTTCAACGATCTTATACATTTTACTTTGAGTCCATTTAATAATGATGGAGAGGGTCTTATGGTAACGGAGCTGTTGGTATCTGCAAAAATGAGGTTGATATATTGTCTGTTGCTGATGAACTTGTAGGTATTGCGTGTGTGGGATGTGGCCCAACAGATTTCGTTGCAGAGGATTGCGGGACTTCAGACAACCCCAGGACTAGATGGTAATATATCAATATTTTACTCATTATTCTCATAATTTTTTTTCGGGACGTAATTTTTTTCAGTAAATAAAGTTTTTTTTATAGTTCTAAAAGTCTTATTAAATCGGGACAAACTCATCGGTTTCAAACAGTTACTTTCAAATCATATATCTCGAATGATTTAGAGGTGTGAAACACATAAAGGGTTCTTAATATTATTTTTAAGCTGCAATGGGGGTGCGTTGGGTTAATGCTATACACGTGAAAAAAGACCTATGCACGTAAAAAGATCCTAGAAAACGTTGACAAAACATCGAATGAAACAAGATATTGAGTTCGAACCAGTTAACTAGTGATGATACATTACGCCTTTTGCCTTTTAAACATCTAGCAGAGGGTTTGTTTATTTTTGATACCAGTTTTTAACGACGGCTGAATCCATTTTGTTTCCAACACAGTTCCTTTAAAAGTTACCGCTGATTGAAAATCGCCCATAAACTTTCAATTGGAATTGGTTCCGGGCTAGATGCTGGCCATTCCAGTACCACCCACTTCTTTCGTAGAAGAATTAAAATGGCTGACAATATAAGATTTAAAACTCAGGAGCCTTATCTTGTTGAAAATAAAGGTAATGAAAATTAATTTTTTTTGTAATTTTTTTTTAATTTTGAAATAATTAAGCTGTTTAACCTGTTTCATTCTGTAAACAGGCAATTTTTCTCCCTGTGATTGTATTACGCCCCAAGACGTAAATGATGATTTGTCCAAACTCACAAGAATGCTCTTTTTCAATTTGCAGTTTAGTTGTTTCTGGCTAGATTTTTCCAGGTATTAACTACTACACCTTAGTACCGCTTATTCTTCCTGTCAGATGTACATTTTTGAATCGATTGAATTTTTCTTCGTGGTACCAGGAATTTGAAAGGGTGAAAATTGTTTGACAAACATGATTTAAACCCAGCAAGGGAGCCATGTTCTAGTGTCCTCAATGCGTGCTCGAGGAACTAAAATTTTTCCTTTGACTTGTTCTATGGCCGCGACAAATTCTAGCGCCCTTAACACTTGCGAATGATGCAAAGACCTCGCTCGTGCAGGTCTCGCAATCCTTATCTCAAAAGCATGTATTACTTCACGTCCTTATTGATTACTATTGATAGCACATATATTTCTCCCTAATTTTGTGTCATTGTTTTTCTTGCATAGTACTGATGCCGAGCCGTTTTTATTTCAATTATTATTGTTATTTCTGTCTTTTTCATGCTAATTTCTTTGCTTGACCCTTTTGATATTTCGTTCTGGAATGCCGTTTCGCTCGATTAAGTAATCTGACTTTTCGTCCTGAAAAACTGGATAAACCGGAGGTTGTCAATGTCTGTGTTGCTACCTCCCTTTGAGCCTTTGTAGGTTTTAAGTGCACGGACCATTTGCGCCAAGTTGCGTAGAAAGCAGAAATCAGTACGGCTGGACTCCGAAGCTCAAGATAATTGCAAGCAAATATCGGTTACATGACAATTTATCCAATGCAATTATATCCAATGCACTTTGCTATTTTTGTTCAATAATCTGTTTGCAAATTAGCTGTCGCTATTACACGTAATTCTGACACCGCAAATCTCCTTTGTTCATTTTTATTGTTCAATCTAATTATTTTTGCTTGATAGCCGAGAGGTAAGGTGTGTGATTCACACACCAATGATTGATAGTTCGGTCTCCTGCCTCCGTAAAACTTTCTGTGTAATGATGAGCTCTTACTTCACCATAGCTTCAGGATGACTGCAATGTTGGCTGCAATAATAGTACCACGTGAAAGTTTCAGAAGCCGAAAAAGTGGCCATAGTCCCCATAAAAGAGCATGCATGCTCACAAAATGTACGGTCTGAGATGTGGGGAATTATAGAAAAAGGACAGCTGAGCTGCAGTCTAAAAGCCTAACGCTGCCATTGCGCAGAAACAAAATTATTATTATCTAAAGCAATTTTCTTGCTCTCAAGAATAAATTTATTCGAATTAAGATCTAATTTTAGTTCCATATAGTCATATGGGCTCAAAATATGTTTTTTTCGTTATTGAGCTGTTTCTTGATAGTTTTTGTCTTTCTTTACCCAGCCTCAATGATCTCCGCCCACTAGCACCAAATTAATTTATACCGAATTAGTGCATGTTAACCCCCTTAGTGCAACTACATTGCATCCGACTTGGGTGTAAGCAGTGTTTCTCTATAACAGCGTGGTCTAATTTTTGTTCTTGTGCCTCATCTAAATTGTACGATAAAAAAACGTGGAGATTTTTTTTCTATGTTTGCGAAAGGATCAAGAGTTTTGCCAAATTTTTCTCGATTGTTCAGTTATTTGCAGATTTTCCAACTTTATGACAACTAATTTTTTTGGAAGTGGAAACTTGGGAAGTCGGTAAAAATGTACAATTGTCATGTAAAGAAAGATGTACAATTATGGGCTTCATGCCAATTCTGCTTCATAGAACGCATCAAACTACAATGTTAGTTTTTTGTCAGACATTTTATGTTTATTTTAACAGTAGCATAGTTACTTCTAGTTTCTAATCTAATCGAAGGCTATTTTTTCTATTTCTTTTTGGAAGATCATTGAAAAGAAACTCCGAATGATGTTGCCTTCTTTATCTGAGACGTTATTAAGTACTTTAGTTTGTGTGTAATCATATGATTCAAACAAAATAGTTGAAAACGTTTGCTTTTTGTTCCAAAGTGTGCAATTTATCTACTAACCTTAAAGTTGCTCTCATTTGAATATCAAAAATATGCCAAAAATAACGAGCATTTGGACAAAATAGTTTAACGGTATCAATCGCTTCAACAATTTGTTCAATCGGTTCTACTTCTTTTCACCCCGATTCATTTAACTCCGCATATCTTGACCCCATATCATTTAACACCTCTATTATTTAACCCCTCTATCATTTCATCCCGCCAATTAGCAAGCGACATTAAAGGCATGTTTTGTAATAATTAAGCAGATAGCTTAATCCAATGTACGAATGTGATAGTTTCATAGCAAATCCAATGGGCAGCTGAGGCATGGCCAAACGATTGTTTTACTAATTTAATAGTCCTAATTTTATAAAAGATTAAGATCGAGGTTAAATGATAGAAAGGTGAAAAAATCGGGGTGAAATGATATGGGGGTGAGACCCAAGAACAAATCTTAACTAAATAGGTGTGAAAAACGAGACAGCGCCCAATCTGTTCAACAATTGTCTATTTATATTTGATTAGTTACCTAACAACTTTTGTTTCAGTGAGTGCTCGGCTCTTTTTTCACACAGAGAGAAGCCGGTTGTTGTTCTCCATAGATGCTGTCTTGTCAGTTATGGCTTTAAAGCCAGAAGCTAAGAGTGCCATTACTAGTCACGAACAGCCAGTCACCAGTGCTAGATTTCTCGACCAGAACCAGGTAAATATAATCAAATATGATTATCGATTTTGGAGCATTTCCAAACTTGTATAAGTGTTATGCCTTTTGTGACTTTGTGTATTATATAACCATAACGATCATTTTCATTTTTGATAGATACTGAGGATCATCTGTATCACCTTTTGAATTTTCTTCATTTTATGGTGCAATGCGAAATTTTATCATAGATATTTTAACGCATTTATAAAATTCATGTGGCTAGTCCCGCATCTTATTGGCAACCCTTATTAAATATTCATAAAATATACTCATACTTATGAACAAAAATATATTCATACGAAAAAATTAAAACATATCATGAAGTTAATCACAGTTTAGTTGTCAAATTGAATATATCTATTCAGGTGATCAGCTCTGACCTGGGAGGCAATATATATCTGTGGAGAGTTGACACGGGGAAGAGATCCAAAAAAGTACGCAATTCTTTTCATTTTCCAACCCTTATTCACTAAAAGTTTTTTGATGCATAGGTTTCTCGTTTTTTGTATTCCTTCAATCGAATAATTGAAAAGACTCAAATGAATTTTGCGCAGTTATTGCGTAAATTTTAGCATTTCCAACTTATTAGCAAAGCAAAAATTGACTTAATCTAAACTAATTTGAAGCTCTCCATGCGGTAATTAAGCAGACAAACTTTGGGCTTTTCATCAATTTGATTTGAATCTATGTTTTGGTTCTTTGCACATTTTGGATCTATTGTTTCACAAGTCATATTTTTTACGTGGGTTGAACTCTTGGGGGGGGGGGGGGGGCATGACAGATCTTAAGTGTTTGTGATAATTTCAGTTTGCGGCTCTGCACAATGGAATGGACATCAGTTGTATGGCTCTAAATGAGGAGAGAACTCGATTCTTCACTGGGTCATCTGACGGAAGTATCAAAGTAATGCTTGAAATAGGTTATAGAAGGAGGCTCAATAGAAAAAAAATAAACAATCTGCTCTACCTTATAATTTAAAACCGGTAAAAAAAAAACTTTCATAAAGGATCTCACCTGTTTAAATAAGACAAGGGCTTTAAACGTTTTTACCTAGAATACCGGTCAAGCACAATCATTTTTAAATTTTTTTGGACTAAATTTCAACTCGGGAGATTATACAGTTTGAATTTGTTTCAGGAATGGGACGTTGCTGGAAACATCCGCCGGACATTCCTCGTTGATGTCGAAAAAGAAGACAACGCATCCTCCAAATCCGTCATTGCCCTGGGAGCCGCTTCCCTAGATCGATTGGTCTCAGGTGCAAGCAAAGCCCAGTTGAAGGAAGCAGCAGCACAGAATACATTCTCAACTGTCACTAAGAGGAAAGTTGTTCACGCATCTTCCCAGAAACGAGGCCGACCCGCTGAAGTCTTGAATGTGATTCTGTTAAAACGAGAAATTCTTGCTGTCGGCTGGGAAAGGTACGGAGTACTTAAGGAACAAATTGCTTGTTTTGCCTGCTTTTTCAGCCAATAACGGCCATTTCAGATTGTTCCCTGACATTTTTTGTAAAAAAAAATAAAGATCAGATGCTCTCGTTTGTTTTGAATTTTTCGTTGTATGAGCTGAGTTTTTTTTTTAATTTTTAGCTTCTGTATTCCATAATTTTAATTTGTGTCTAATATAAGCCTGGTATAGCTTAAATTATAGTCTCGTTAGATTAACTGTCTACTTGTTCAACTTGAAATTGGCTTCATAGATAGAACCTGAAAGAACAAAGAAGAATATAATATATGCGCATATTTGAGATTTTTTAAAAGCATTTGATGTAGCGGTGAAGAACATTTGATGCGCGAGTTAAGAGAAAAATGCTCAAATTGAAAATTGGTCTGTTTCCACAGTGGATGTGCCTACTTATAGTCGCATGACACTATTGAAAATTAGAATACGTTCGAATAAAATTCTTGTCTGCTCAAATCTAATGTTTTGTACAGGACTGTATGTATGTTCCGCCCCGGTGAGGTGGAAGACGGAGCAATTGGCACGAGGGTGGAATGGAAGGCTGGCACAGTCCACTCTGAAGATATCGTCACTGCCGCTTTCGCTTCTCCGATCACACTCGCCACTGGTACCCTATTCTTCCATTATTTCATGATTTTTTTATTTTTCTAGGAGATCAATTTTTGTTCCGACCCTCTTGAGGGGGAAGGAACTATATACTCAAATGGGTTTTTTTTGTTCCGTGAATTTTCGCCGCTCGATATATTCATCGTAGAAAGTTGAGACTGGTATCATTAGAAAGCTCGTCCAGCGTAGAATCTGGAATTAAAAAGATTTTTTTAATTTTCGTTTTCTACAGGGAGTTATCGAGGTTTAAACTTCTGAGAAAAGAAGAGTGAATTCACGTTGTTTTTATTCACATTTTCCGGAATTTTTGCCTAAATTTTCGTCAATTTTGCTAAAATTTGTTATAATTGTTAATAGCCGCCCTCATCTTCTCAGCCAGCTATTATTGCGCTCGTATTTTTTTTTTTTACTTCGTCAAACTTTTTTTCGCTTTTTTCATTTTGCCGCTTTTTCGACATTTTGCGTGAAATCTTTTTGACTTCTCTAGACTAGTTTCTCTCTTCTCTCATTCTGCTAAAAGTGAATTTGAACATCAGTTGCTAAGCAAAGCAATTCAAAATGAACAGAGTCGGTATAAAAAATTGAAGTCAGAAATAGAAACGGGATAAACCCATAAAGCCCAATTTTAGATGCCCGCTATTTGAACGTCATTCCTATAAGTCTTAGTTACCACCTCTAATGCTTATTGGTGTTGATAGTAGCCCCTGTAGCCTCTCTCTAAGAAACAGAAGTATGTTCAACTACGAAATGCCAGCAAAATAAATCGGACGTAAAAAATATTTTTGTACAAAAATCTTTTTTTTTTCAATATATTCTATTCGTTCAATCCCAATCATGCTTATTGGAATCAACGGCGGCTATTTTCCGGCAATCTGCCGGGTATGTTTAAGAATAGTATCGTTGATTTTTTTTTGAAGACGAACAAGCATTGTTGATTGTTTTGATTTAATTTTTTTGATCAAAAAATCTGGATAAACATTTCAAAATTTTGCTTTTTTCATCAAAAACAGCACGAAATATGCTACTTTAGTCCACTTTGATTAAATTTGCCGACAGTACACCCCCAAACAACACTCATACAATCTTTGTAGACTCAGAGGGGGGCTATTTCTACTTCAGAGTCCGCTGAGAGTGCACTGTAGTTAAAACTTAGCCGTTTTTTGCTAACTTTACTCGTTGATTATCAAAAATGCAGAATTTATTTTGAGTTTTCAACTAACAAATCATCTATATCTACAACATTCGAAAAATCAATTGTTCCTAACGGACAATAAGTATTAGCAGGGCTAGTTTTGGGCCATTCTTGGACTGTTACAATCCAAAAAAAATCGGGTTGTAATCAGTCGGTCTTTTTTTTTTAAAAAAAGACTTTTTTAATAATAAAGAACAGAACATATCAAATCAAAGCTCAGGAGTGATAGGTCCAACCAATTCGCTTGCTAAGCAGCTCCAAGCTAATGCATTTAGTTTTTTAATTGAAAATTTATGGTCGTTTCTTTTTAAAAATAATTGACTTTTCAATAAATAATGGCTTAATTAACTTTTCCTCTATTTTTTTCTTAATTTGTTCAACTTCCAGCTGAGTGTCAGCAAAGAAAGACTGCTTCTTCTTTCTACTGATTTAACATTTATTCTCGGTTGCAGTTTTAAGCCTGAAGTTTTTGTTTTCTGGCTTTGATACTACAAGATTTCAGATTTTTGTTTGTTTTGATATTTGCCAGTTTTTCACGTTTTCTAATTTTGTCACTTTATCACATTATTGACAGTTCTCATGTCACCTTATTAGCATTCAGAATAAAGAACAATTGAACATATTAAAATCCTGAAAGATATACATCATAACGGCCTCGACGCCTCTTTCTTGAAGAAATCAATTGAATTTTTTAATTTTGTCTCTAACTGTCATTTATACTTTGTCGTTTCGGTCGTATGAATTTTCCTGTATAGTGATAGCTTTCTTTGGCTTTTCATGGAAGACTAGAAGAACCGATATTCTGATATTAGTAGATAGCTGATGGCTTTCATGACTTTGAAAACAATCGTTTTCCAAAATTTAAAAAAAAAACTTTTTAACTTCGCAATTTTGTTCTTTTTATGTTTCTTTTTGTTAACTAATCTCGTTAGTTAATTACAGGTCAAATATGACATTATGGGTGTCAAGGGAATAAAAGGGATTGGTGTCCCAAAATCTTTTTTTTAAAGAATTTGTTATGACCTTACTGGCTTCGACACCGGTTTTTCACAAAAAAAAGTAAATTAATTTGATTCTTGTCATATTTGACGTTTTTTTGTAGATGCAAGAAATATTCTGGATAATTACAGGTCTCGAGGGCTTCCTGTTCATGAATAAACGACCCTATTTAAATAGCTCTTTTTGTAATTAATGCCTTTCATGACATTGAATGTAATTTTGTTTCGAAAAAAAGTTAAAAGTATTACATACTTTAGGACTTCGCTTTTTTGTCCACTTGTTACCTAGTCTTACTAATGAATGGCCACGTACTACATTATAGCTGTTTGAAGAAGGCGCAATCAAATATATTTTGAGTGCCAAAATTTGGCTTGACGGTTTTGACAGCGTTTTCTGGCAAGTTTCAATTGAAATTTTGTTTGTTCTTTGTTGTTCTTTTTAGCCGCTTTAAAAAATGAATAAAGACAGGTCCTAATGCCCTTCTATGGAAGCAGTGGTAATCGTAAATTTGTGGTAATATTAATTGATTCCTAATGGTATTTATTACTTTGAAGTTAACTGTTTCAAAAAAATAAGTTAATTTTTTTACTTTACTGTTTTTGTTCTTTTTTGTATAATTGTTACCAAACCGTTTTATGGACTGGTCGCACATGTTTTCTGACGATTTATAAGTTATTTTTGTTTAGTTTTAGGTTTATCTGACGGTATGTTGATTTTGTTATTAAATTTAGTTTTTAAGAGAGACATAAATTTTTTGATGTAATTAATGTTTGTTGTTGTTGTTGTTTGATTTTGCTGTTCGCCTTGACTCGCTTTCTTAATATTGACATTTTACAGCAATCTAATGCGTCAATTTTTACTCCCTTAGTTATTTGTTTTGGAGGCTATCTTATCGTTCATACAGAATTTTTTGAAAAAGACTTGGGCTTTTTTGGGATTCGCAAAAAATAATTTTTGGGTTTTTCTATCTGTTCCTGATTTGGTAGACAATTATGCCAAAATTGTGGATGGGCGGGGTCGGAACCTTATGTGCCATTGCACATTACCGAGCCGCCTTGTTCTATTTATAAACTTATGTTTGGAATTTGTATTATGCACTTTTGCTCTCGAAACCTTTATAGATAATTTTTTGTGGTTTTTCGGTTTTCAGCGAAGAGTTTTACGTTCTGCTGAAAATGTTGAAAATAGAAGCGATTTATTTAGTGAAACAGAACAAAACTGTCATCTGTTTATCATTATCAGCTAGGCGCTGATTTTTCATTCACAAAGTCTTAGCTCAATTTTCAGGAACTCTATATAATTTCAAAGTAAATGATGTCTAACACTTTTCCCTTTGACTTCAATTGTGACGTGCTCCACCATATGATAGCAAAAGATCAGACAATTTTTTGCTCCAATATATCTTAGTGAAAAGTCTAAATCATGATCAGATTAAAACCGAGTAAAACCGCAGAATTTCAGAGTACTGAATAGAGTAAAATGGAAATTCATGTCTCGGCTCTGATTGTTCTGCGAATAAGGTCGGATGTCCATCTTGCAAGCCAACATTTTTGCGATACCAACTCTTTCTCTGGTCGATATGAGCTTTTCATTACGTTGTAGGTAGTCTAGATGGTGAGATAGTTATCTGGAACATGAACAGCCAGAGTCCATCCAAGTGTCTCACAGCTAGAAAGAGAATGCCAACCAATGTTCTCTCTGGCGCTGGTGGGGGAGGGGGAGGACCTACTGGCCATAACAGTGGAATGGTAAAGGATTCATTAAAAAATTAGGCAGTGCTTTTTGTTTATTTCTAGGATAAAGCAAGAATTGTGTCATAGCGGCAGATTTTCTCCTTTCGTTATAAAAAACGCTTTAATTTTCCTAAGTCCACATTTTTATAAACAAAGGGTGCTTGTTGGTCTTGTATTTTGACGAAAGTCTTGACGAATTATTCGTTGTGCTTGAAATAGCTTGGCTTTATGCAATCTTGTAAAGAAATTGCAATCGGACTTAAACTTGAAAAGGTGTTTTTAGGATAGCATGGGTGAGAGCAGACCTGATTCTATCCTTTCAGACAAAATGATGTCAACTGGAAGAAGTCAGCCTCCTAAAACAGCGGCTGTCAATGAAGAAGAGGTTAGAGTTTCATTCAACTCAAAACCAAGATTTACGATAACAACTTAACATTATTTCTGTTCTCTATTTATCACGTGATTAATAATATTACCTTTAGGCTTTTTAAATATATTGGAATCCATGCGCGTCTAGAGCACTAAATATTTCACTACTATCGATAAAAATTTTAACGATAAAGATTTTAATGATGAAAATCTAAGTGTTTTTATCTGGTTATTGTGATATGTCTGACATCTACAACAATAATTAAAACAAACAAAAAACAAAAAATACCAAATACGTTTTTGTTTAAGCGTGAAGAGTACGCTGTGTCCACTTTGACCTTCATTGAGTCCAGAATGACAAGTAAGAAGCTACTGGCCAGTGGACTTGCCAATCTCATCAGTTGTGGGGCTGGAGGATGGGTTAGGTTCTGGAACACGAACACGGGAAAGCTTTGCGCTGAATTCTGTGCGCACCCCGATGGTAAATATACTTGTCAAAAGATCCACACATTGTAAATTCTTTAAAAATCCTGTTCTAATTTGTCTATAAAAGGTTCTTTACCGTTACAATCATTACAATACGAGCTTTTGTAATGATTACTACGTCAGATTACTACGCTAATCTGCAAATCCACATAATATTGCGCACCCTCTAATCCATAATCTTACCCACCAAATCGCCTACCAATTGAAGCAGAGACAGACTGCTTTTAAAGAAGTAGTTCATAGTTTGACATTTAAATAGATCGATTCTTAAAAGAGGACAGACGTCTCTACAAAATAGACGTCTCTCAAATTTTTTTATTTCACTAGAATTAACACTCGAACTAATTCAGACTTGAAATGAACTCTAAAAAGTTTGATCATGTGTAAAACTAACTTTATCAAAAATAGTTGAGATCTAAAAATCAACTATTATCCCGTTTGCAGACTAAATCTCAAAGTTCAGTGTCTCTCGTTACAAGTTGCCTCTATTTAATTTTGATAAGATTTTCTGAATTCCCAGTTTAGTCCTATGAATGAGTGCAGAAGTTAGCAAGATGTCCTCTGACACTCGGTTTTAAATAAAAACTGATAATGCAAATCAGATCAGTTTCAAATAGAGGTTACCCAAGTTATGTAATCAAGAGTAAATCAAGATTGAGTTAAGTCTTGTCTGACATTGGATCTTGTCTAACCATTATTCTAACAAATTGTTTATCAATTCATATAAACATACATAAGAAGCAGCTAGGACTTTTTGCTAATGAGACTGATTACATGTCTACTAGACAATGTTTAGGGGAAAATTTTCTTCAAAATATGGTATTATATTTGAAACAAAGTGTAAAATCAATTGCTTCTAAGCAGGCACCTTCTAAAATTTTCTAATTCTCCCCTAGAAAGTCAGTTGGTCTTGTAAGCAATACGAATAATTGATAAGTCCAATTGTGAACACCAATTTTAACAATAAAGTCAAAGTAGAGAAAGCGAAATATAGAGGAAGCTCGCAAATTCTCCTTATTTCTGTGAAACTAGATGGAGACAATTGGATATCTATCACTAGCTATCAGTTTAAAAGGAATGTTAGATACAGACAAGCCTTGTTATTAACTTATGAATGACTTCGATAAATGAAATCGAGACACAACAAACAAATAACAGTAAATCTTACAGAAAATTTTACAGTAAATAACAGTAAATTTTACACCGAATCTTGAGCACCCTAGATTGATCCCCCACCAACTTTTTTTTGGCTGTTATCATATCAGAAGCAATGTGCACGTGAGCAAATCAATTATGTAGTGGTTCTTCAGCAGCTTGTGTGGACCTCAAACCGGTGAGATCTAACCAAAACGACCCCCGCCCTTGTTTTTTTTTATCTGGTGGGATAAAAAAACTTGATAGGCAATTGCGCATGCAATGTTAACAGTTATGAAAACTAGAGAAAGCAAGAAGGTTTCGTTAGCTGAGACTAACAATACTACAGAGCTTAGTCAGGGGGCAAAACAATGCAATTTATCTTCGGGACTGACTCAGCAAATGAATAATTTAATAATTGATGACAACGCTTCCCGCTTTCAAGTGCCCCCCAAAACAACACTTTTCTACCCCGACAAAAAGGATAAACTGTACCACATATCTGTTATCGAACATCGTCTTGGAAAAACTAAAATTAGATATGACCAGTGGGGACCGAACTTCGATGAGATGGTGTGCTCCAAATCAATATGGGCCTACTCGCAATTTACGCCTTTACTGTCTAAAGTAAAAAAGATACCACGCGATTTAGCGAAGCGAATGGACGAGATTGTGCAATCCGCGAGTTCACCAAATCTAGCTACAACAGATATAAATCTAAGTGAACTCCCAGATCTCGAAACCATCAGCAGTAAGCACATCCCTACCCTAGGGTTCATTCCTGTAAAGTTTCGGGTGAGATGGTCAGAATTACTAACATCCGTTATCGATACTTGCATTTCACACGCGCAATCGATAGAAAATTGAAAAACTCTTTGCAATTAGCAAATGTGTTCTACGCGCGTCTAATCGTGGGGGCAAGAAACACAAGCATCAGCAAGAGAAACAGTTGTTGAGCAGACTTGAACGATGGAAATCAGGTGATTATGCTGCACTGTGGTACGAGGCGGCCTCAATGAAGCAGTCAAATAAAACTAGCAATGAGTCAATAGACGCCTTAGCAAGCCGCGCGAAATCTCTTTGTCTGCAGGGGCAGTTTGGGAGGGCAGCGAAAGTTCTGTCTTCTGAAGGCGTCGCACCTGACAATGCTGCAACGTTGAATGAACTGAAAAAGCTCCACCCTAAGGAAAAGCAACCTGACCACCAATTTGATCAAGATGCTAACACGAACGCATATCAATTTGACGAGGCATCAGTATTCTTCCAAATCGAGTCGTTCTCCAAATTTACTGCAGCTGGGCCGTCGAAAATGTGTCCCGAGCATCTGCTGCATGCTGTAAACTGCGGTGCCCCTGATCAATCAAAGCGAGCAATCACTAGTTTAACAAAATTTGTCAACTTAGCTAGCAGGGGTCAGCTTCCCGAATTCGTTGCTCCTATGCTATGTAGTGCAACAATAACTGCATTGAAAAAATTGAAAGGTGGGGTCCGTCCTATCGCTGTTGGGGAAGTCATTCGACGTCTTATGGCTTAATACATAGCTCGTGAAGCGAATTCAGATGCTGCTGATCTTTTTAACACAAAACAATTGGGGGTAGCAGTCAAGGGTGGTGCTGAGGGCATAGTACATGCAACAAGAGTTTCCTTTGAAAAACTGCAAAGCTCAAAAGATTCCGGAATATTGCAGATTGATTTCAAAAATGCCTTCAATTCGGTAAAAAGAAGCAAGGTTTTGGAAGCAGTCGCAAAATTCTTACCTAGTGTTGCCCCTTTTGCGACTTTTTGCTACTCACAACACAGTCATTTGCATTTTAACAACACATACTTAAGTAGCCAATCGGGAGTCCAACAAGGGGATCCTTTGGGGCCGCTTTTGTTTTCACTAGCTCTGTGGCCAATCATTAAAGAAATTGAAACAAAATTACCAAATCTAGTACAGCATAATTGGTATTTGGATGATGGCATCCTTGCTGGTACCCACCAACAACTTTGCACAGCATTGAATTTGTTGACACATTTGGGTGAAGGATGCGGCTTGGAGCTCAGAATAGAAAAATGTGAGCTTTGGTCACCCGTTGATCTGAACGCTATAGATAACAGAGTAAAAAGAAATATCAAAGAAGGACTTGAGATCTTGGGCGTTGCCATCGGCAATCCCAGTTTTGTTGCTCCATCTTTGAGAAAAAGAGTCAACAAAATAGAAAAACTGCTCGACAACTTGGCGTACCTAGACGACCCACATTGTGCGCTTGGAATTCTTCGAAGCTGTCTTGGTGCCCCAAAGATGGTATATTCCCTGCGATGTAACACTCCCTCTGACGAATCCTATGTTATTTTGCAGGATTTTGACAAGCTTCAGAGAACAACATTTGAGAATATGTTAGGCACCCTTATAAGTGACAACGCTTGGAAGCAGGCTTGTCTACCAATAAGCAAAACTGGCGTTGGAATTAGACAAGCAATTGACCAATTGAAAGCGGCGTTTGTTGGGTCAGTATCGCAGGCAGACGCTTTAGTGGAACAAATAACCGGTGAGAAAATTACAGACAATCAAATTTTCAAAAAAACAGTGGAAGAACTGAAGAATCTAGAAATTAGCCAATATACGCAACACAAGATTCAGAAGGCACTTGACGATGCTGCTTTTTCTGACCTTCTTGGTAATCAGACTTCAAATCGGGAGAAATCTCGTTTGCTTTCACTAACGTTGCCTCTATCTGGTGCCTGACTTTCCGCACCTCCAATCCCTAGTCTGGGCCTTCACCTTCAGCCAAATGAATTCAGAGCCGCATTGAAGTATCGGATTGGTGTTCCGTTATACATTGAGGAACGAAAGTGCCCTTACTGTCAAAACGGCAGACTGGACAAGCTGGGTGATCACGCTTTAAGCTGTCATGGTCGGGGGATATGATATCGCGGCACGATAGAGTGAGGGATAGAATATTTGCTGATTGCTCGACCGCAAACTTATCACCCGTCTGCGAACAGAAAAATTTGATTCCAGATAATAACTCAAGGCCAGGAGACATATACTTGCCCAGCTGGTCAGCGGGACAACCATCTGCGTTAGACGTAACCATAACTTCCCCACTGCAGCCCAGTCTATTTTCAGATGCGGCGAGGAGGTGTGGTTTTGCTCTGACAAATGCTGAAGATAAGAAATATGAACAATATGCCCAAAAATGTGCCGAAATAGGTATCCAGTTTGTACCACTCGCGTTTGAATCTTTCGGGGGCTTCTCAGATTTGGTCCGAAAAACTTTGAAACGTATAGCCTTGCTTGCCGATAACCGAAACTTTCAACCAGCTGGTTTATCAGTTGCCTACAATCGATTATCTCAAGGAGTTTCAGTGACTTTAATGAGAGCTTCAGCCACAATGCTGATCGCCAGAGATCCCCTGTTATGAGACTCATTCCTGCGACAACACCTTCAGCCCCACAATAGTTAGTTTACAGTATTGACTCACCCAATTTTAGTTGCCCAGTTATTGCTGTGCGCGAACTTGTTTGTCACCCAATGAGTGGGGACAATGCTCATTTCTTCTGTTCAACCCGATTGTGTGGGTTGATTTTGAAGAAATTTTGAAGACCCGATTGTGAGGGTTTCTGGGAACAAATAAAAGGCAAATACTCAATTGCGTGGGCGCCATGGTGATTTGTGGGCACAAGGCTGATCGCAAGAAAACTTTCTGAGAATTGACTGAACTTAGAAATGATTTAAACCATGATTTCCCCAACCAAGCACACCTTAAATTTATGTTTATTTTTTGCTTTAAAAAAACAAAAAACAGGAAAAATGGTCAACTAAAAATTCTATTTTAATGTTTGAAAAGATTTAGTGAGCAGTAAAAAAAAGCATCATTAGCTATAAGCTCAATGCATTGATATGGTTCATTTTTTGACACTACTCAAATTAATGAGTCCTTTCGTTACTCATACTGTCACAAAACTATACAGAAAAGATCAATAGTGAAAACTAAATTTTAATTAAAACAAATAGTTAACAAACGTAAATAATATAGTTAACAAAACGACTAGTTGCCTACCGACCAATTCAGTCCACAGCATATATTCAGTAATGACACAAAATGTGTCGCTTCAAGTATACGTTGCCAGAATCTTACGAAAAAAAATTGAAAATAGAATTTAAATTGACATAAAAAGTAAAAATAAAAAATGGCGCTAAAAACCGACAAATCCAGATCCAAATCCATTTCTTTTTTATTCTAATAAACCACTATGAGACCAAAAGCTAGCCTAGATATCACTCCTGGGTTACTATATCTTGTAAATGTTACAATTGGTAACCTAATTGGGCGAAGATGAACGCTATAAAAAATTCCAAAAATTTCAACTGAACAAATTAGTGCTACAACCGAAAGGTTCACAAAAACTTTAAACCTCAATAACCCATCGAAAAAGGCGACATTTTTAATAATCGTTTTGATTTCAAGTTTAACGCTCTACGCTTAACGGGATTTCTAGTGACATCACTCTCTACGACAAATATTTCGATCGGCCAAAATTGACCGAACAAAAAAACAGTTGAGCATGTTGTTCCTCGCCCCACAAGCGGGGTCGGAATAACAATACCATTAAAGAGAGTTGAAGGAAGAGATTACCAGTCTGCAAGTCTTTAAATTTTGGGAGGGTAGAGTTTGTAACTATGGTTGCAAATTTTGCCAGCCGTAAATCAAAAATTATTGGTATTAGCCAACTTTTTTAATTATTGATAATTTACATTTTATATAGACATGTAAATTTTACTCTGTTATTATTCATCATCTAAGTAATTACTTTGATGTTAACATTTTTTAATAATTTTTATCTTGAGGTTAATAGTTCAGGTCATAGTTTGCCGCGCGTTTGATAGTTGGAATATTTAAATGAGTCGGTTAAAAAATAAAATTCTATTAAATTTGATTGATAATTTGTATTACATTCGTAACTAAGTTCAGGGTATAGTTATTTGGTTTTATTTCAATTGTATGATCGTGTTCAATCATTGTCATTGTTCTGTAGTGACGAGTATCACAATGAGACTGGACGAAGAGGACAACACTCGGCTGGTGACTGGAGACACTGACGGATACCTCAAAGTGTGGGACATAGAGGAATACGCTCAGGATATCGAAGAGTACTTCATTTCACACCAACCAGGTAAAACCCATCATACATATGCATAGCTATTGTCCAACTTCCCTGCTTTTTGTCATCATCACGGGGAATATTGTAATCCATTGTTGGGCTATATTAACTCTTTGAGACAACTACCTCCACCCTCGGTCGACCCTATTTTATTCATTTAGGCTGCAACCTTTAATCAACAGTACTCGAGTGCATGCGTTTAAAAATTGTATAAGGGTTTTGGTGGCCAGTCGAAAACCAATGAATTTAGTGCGAAAACGAAATTCACATGCATTGGCCTCAATAATTTGGTTTCACTTATTTAGCGTGTCTGGTTGAATAACCAAAAGTGAAATGTTGGTCAAATCAGAATTCGTAGTTGCCGTCACCAAATTTTTGACTTTGCAAATTTTCACTGTTCACGTAAAACCATGCCGACGTATAAGAATGCCGGAAATGGACCTGTGGCATCTTCTTTATGATAGATTGATCCTACTAATTTTCTCTATGTTAACTGTAAGCAGGATAATAGCGGAATCGGTGAACTTTTGATTCAATACTATGCTAAGTTTTTTCGAGTGCGTGGTTTCGAGGCAAAACGTTCTGATTTTTGATCTCTCGTAAATAAATTCTAAGTTGTTTCTCGGTGCTATATGAAACAACTGGATAGTGGAGTGATAGTATTATCAAGTAACTTAATGAAATTTTACTGCATGCATTGTTTTACATTTTCTATTTTTATCAACCAATCAAAAGCTAGAAGCTTGATAGGACCTGATTTTTAAAGTGCCGAAATAGCATAGAGCAAGTAAATACAAGTTAAATGCTAGCCCAAATGGTTTCAAAGCGACCGGGCGAGATGATTGTTAGTTTGGTGGTGATAGATTCAAATCAAGTCCCTAAAGCCTCTTGAGGCTTGGCCGCGGGCCGCAATTATTGTTTTAATTAACAATTTACCATGCGCTAATTTTCTTTCTCTGACAAATAACAAAATTTAAAATGTCGCTATTGCGTTGTGATTGGATCTGTAATTTTTCGCTCACTGCAATAAAATTGATCCCATTGGTTAACTTTATAGATCAAAAAATTAAGTAAATTTTTGGCGCTCTTATAGTGGAATTTGGAAGTTGTGCTTCACCGTTTTTACGTACTCTTCTCGTGTGTGGCAAAATACGAAGTTTTTAAATATTTTTTTATAGGGAAAACATTTAGTTTTCCAACTGAATTCAATAAAAAAGCAGAGAGTATGTGAAACCGAAATATTTAACAGATACTGCAATGCTTAGAAGTATCATAAGAATTTAGGCATTTTTCAAGGCACCATGCCGTACGACATTGAATCTACGTTTTAGTTAAATAAAAGGACAAAAAATTCTGACAATCTTCTAAAGGATCAATAGTTTGACTTAGAATTCATCCTGATTGAACAATTTACTATAAGTGAGTTAGCCTGCTTTTATTAGGGAGTATTCTTACACGTAAGAGGATGGTGTTTCTTTTTTCATGGAAACAGTTTTGTTTGCTTGGTGGTTGAAGCGAAGGTCAAATATTGGCATAAGTAGGTTCTCAAAAATTGTAATTTGTTCATTTGATATTTGTATGATATTATACAATAGTTTATATAATAACAATAATAATAATAATAATAAATCAGTATTTAGGGTCAAGTCCAGGGGAGGTTTAAGTCCCTAAGCAGTTTCAGTCAAATTCGAGTTTTTTAGTATTACAGCAGCGGAAACAGCCACATATGATTCTCCAGGTACACGATCGTTCGGAGTCGTATTTGTAACTGAAAAATTTTAAGAAGATTTTCATCAGCATCTCTTTGGCTCTGCTGATTTCTAACTCATTGATGCAAGTGCCAAGATGGGCACCCAGTTTTGTGGCCCGCAGCCAGAAGTCACTCTCTTGTTTGCGTTTTGACAAACTTCTCGTTGTAAAAGTTTTGATGTTTTTCGGGTACACTGCTTTCCATTTCTGACTTGCTGTACGTAATGAGTTCAGTCGATGTTGTATTATCTATTCACAATGTCCAAGAATACTATAACAACATGGAGCTCGTGATACAATATTCCGTGTAAAAATATTCCGTGATCGGAAGAATCTGGTGATTTATTTTTATGATCAGACGATCTGTTGTATTTTCTAAGGCTGAAAGAAAAAACATTTCTCGAGAAGCTAAAAAAACATTTCTCGAGATAAAAACTAATTTTGACAGCACAACTTGGAACTACCAGCACATAAACTGGGCAGTTCGAAACATACTGTACAGTAAAAACCCACTGTACAGTATGTTTCGAACTGCCCAGTTTATGTGCTGGTAGTTCCAAGTTGTGCTGTCAAAATTAGTTTTTATCTCGAGAAATGTTTTTTTCTCTCTCTCGCTGAAGTTTAAAAAGAAAACACATGCTGTATTTGTACGTCAATGTAGCTCGCATAAATAAATAGCTTTTTTAAGCGCTTTGGCTGGTTTTTTAGTCGCACAAATTCTCTTCCTCTTCGTAGTTGTTATCAGGGATAGACTTTCAAGTTAGACAGCGTAATCAAATCTAAAATTAAAGCGAATTTTTGGATCATGGTTGACTGAGTTTGTAAGATGTTTTGCAGAAGTTTTGTTTTAACAATTATTTTTTAATTACTGTTGGAATGTGATGTTCTCTTCAATATTGTTATCTGTTTTTAATTCAGATTACTTTGTCCAATCAGTTTCCATTCTATCATTAGATTTCAAGGCGAAAGAGTTAATAGCGGTCCCTTCACGATCGCGATGTTGACTATCTTTTAAAAATTATAGATGCTTCATTGAGTTTTTCTTTTTCGTTTTTATCTGATCTGCCTCTGGTAACTATTTGATATTATATCACTATTTGATTCTAAAATTATATACTATTCTTCAAAATTATATTTATTGTTATCTTTGATTGGAAAATCTGAAAGATTACCTGGTTTAGAATGAATCCGTATTCCGTAAGTCACGCTCTTCTATTTGAAGTGCATCATATATCATTTTTCCCATATAGTAATAAGAGCAAGTCACTTGATATCATCCCTCCATCATAGATTTTAAGACCTCGCCCTAGTACAAATTATGTTGAGTTTTTAAAGCTGACATTTATGAATAAAACAATTTGCTATTGCGTTTTTTGATGTTAGGGGAAACGATACTGCGTCATTTTATGTTTGCCATGACGTTTAGCTTGAAAACAGTTTTTGCGAATTTTTTTATTTTTGTGTAATTGAGGTTTAACTTCATATTTGACTGTCAATATATATATGAAAAACTTACCACGAATAGACAATGCTACAGTTTGTTTAAATTATCGTAGTTGAATGGGGACTGTTATCTTTAAAGATAGAACCAGGTTATTCGTTATTTTACAGGATTCCTGAAAAATCTTGTAAGCTTTGCCAGGTAACCCTTATTGTTCAACTAGCTTCAGTTCTACATTGGGAAGTACTGGAATTATCGTTTTTTTTTTTCAGATATAATATCGGAATGGCAAGCACACGAAGACGCCATATCAACAGTGGATCTGATGGAATACAAAAGTGAGGAGCTGTGGATGGTTCTGTCCTGCAGTGTGGACCTCACAATCAACCTGTGGATGATGGACGACGGTACCTACATAGGCACATTTGGACAGGACAATGCGTGGAAGATTAGGAAGCCTCACCCTTTTGATGTGGTTGATGATGATAAAGTGGATGGCGAGGAGGTTGATGGGGAGGTAAGGATCCTAGTTTAATTTTTTGTCTGTAATAAGAAATTCATTTTATCGTGTGCAATTATTGTTGAGTTCAGTCTTTCTGAACAAACTGATAATTGTTCGGAAATGTTTTCGTCTCCCCTGTGAATAGTTTTTGTTCCGACCAACCTTGTGTAATGAGGTAAGGAACTCTATGCTTCCCTGCCCTCATTGTTTTAAGTTTTTAGGATTTACAATTTGGTGTACGAATTTTGATTTCCTGGGATATGAAATTTAACGGAAAATAAGCGGGATTTCCCTATCAAATGGGAAAAATTGAAAAGAGTGAGAAAAATGTATACATGATAAAATAATGCATTTCGTCATGAAAAATAATTGATGAATTATTGTGTACAACATTTCAGAAATTGTTAGTTCACTTGGTTTCCAAAAGAGATTCATTCAGTTCATATCATCCTTTTCTTTTTCGTCCTTTAAACGATCGAATTTATTCATATGACCATAAGTTCAAAGAATTTGCATTTTTCAGCTGACATGTTTATATATGCAATCAAACCAACACAATGTTTGATGTTTTCATGGTAGCAATTCCATATTTTTCTATCATTGGATCAAACCTTGATTAGTCATCTCACCAGGTGTTCAAGATTGAGTGAACACTTTTTACGAGGGAAATATCCCTATAAACATCATCTGTGATCGATCACCTATTGTTGCCATCCATAAACATTTTGTTTATCTGTATTTGTTTGTTTACTCTTCTGTTGTTTGTATAACACCAGGCTCACTCACGTGACGTGGATTCGGTGGACCCAGACTCGCTTGATGTGTCTCAGTTGTCCGATGGTCAGATAGTAGAACTATTGAGGAAATATGTCCGCATCGTTGATGAAGATTTAGCAAAAGAAAGGATAAATGTGTGGAAAGATTCGTCATTAGGTGAGCTTTTTTACTTTCTATCTGCTTGAAAATCAGTGTTTGTTTTCCATTCTCTGAAGCTGAAATTGTGGAAAGCTAATCTGAATTGAAGTCTGTACAACGGTCTTATATATAATATCTATATCGGTATTATTTCAAATTAAAAATCAGAGAGCAATTTTCAGGCGTTTGTCTTTTTTAACTGCATGACTGCAAATTGACCTTAATTTAGTTGAGTCAAACTCAAATTAAGGTGAATTTTACGTGAACTTTTAAACGCTTTTCCGTGAAAATTTCGTGACTTTTCTCTACTTCTGCCTGAGAATTGATTTCATCTACCGAAACAATAAACGATTGGAGGATTATGAAGTTGTAAGCAAAAAACTTTTATATTGTTCAGTTGTTTTGTTCAGGTGGTGAAACCTTAACTTTTGGGGAAAAATTGAGGTAAAGTTCAATTGCAGTAAGGTGAGTTAAGGAGGGAAAGTGAGATTTACCTTTACCATCGATTTTTTAATAGTAAATTTAACTTTATTAAGAGTGTTGTGCAATAGTATATACCCACACGGTAAAGATAAATTCGAGAAGATTGAATTATTTTCTGTATAGGCACTCGTTACTCGGAGGACAGAGCTGGGAAGAGGGAGAGGAAACAGCCCTCCTACCAGAGAGACTTCCCCTATCTCTACTCGGAGTCCATGGGCAAACCCGCATTCGGACCTCATTATGTACGAATATTCATATTAGCAGTCCGATCTGCCCCCCAACTTAGGGGGTATATAACTTAACGTCCCCGGGCGCACGTGCTATTTATTTATATGATAACGTGCTGTAAACCAATACATAATTTGTTAGTTGGGGGGGGGGGGGTGGGGGCTTATAAAGACTGATGAGACAATAAATCCTAGCGGTCTTTTTGGTCATTTTCATTAATTCGAGGCGCAAACCATAATTCAAACCATGAATGCTCCATATCTAACAATTTAATGAGTAATTAGACCCTTAAAGTTTCTACGCGGGAAGACTATGGAAAATCTATTGGTAGCAAAACTCAATTAAAATGGTTGAACCAGATTAAAATAAAACTATCACAAGGATGGGAACAAAAAAAAGTAAATTTGATCCAGATTGCCCCTCTCACCTCTTGCCGCCTATTTATTACGTTAAGAATTTTTGGGTATTTCCTATTGTAGCTCCCCTGCAGGAAATCCAGGCCCCATAATGGTACGTTCACGGTAGGGTATATTCATGGGGGGGGGGGGGGGGGCTATAGGTTATCCGACCATTAAGATAGGGGACTATAATGGGAATATGTGCTTATGCGCAATTATCATCGATGCTCCGTTTGGACAAAACAGAAAGCACTACTTGTTCTCTTTGTTAACTTGTTTGCTCCTACGTTAAGAAGATATTCTGCCCCCTTCTTTTTATGCGCTGTTATGTAAGACGGTACAATGCAAAAAGATAAGCGCGGGGGGGGGGGGGGGGGGGTAAAAGTTATATGCCTGCTATGCTGGGAGGGGGCAGAATGGATCCAAACATATTTTATAAAGCAGAGTTCATCCATTTTGAAACTTGGCTAGTAAAATCTTTTTGCACCCTCTGTTTTAGTCTCTGGACACTCCTGAGCTGGAAGACACAACTTCCCAGATGCCAGAGAAACCCAAATCAATCACAGACGATTCCCTCATGAGGAGTTCAGATGCAGCTGACGAAAGACTCCATTTGCAGAGACTTGACATTTCCACTCGTCAGTTTATTTCATTTACAAAAACGCCCCTCCCCCCATTATTCTTGATCCGGGTGATGGAGTAAAAGCCTGATGATCCACTTATTCGAGGGAGTCAAATCTTTTCAATTTGGACCCTCCATTTTTTGCTCAAATTTCTACAAATATTTTTGATCAATTTTTCACCCCTCTGTTTTTGAACTCTTTTTTGAACATAATTTAATGTATTGAAATGCTAGAGTTTTATGTATCAAAGTTGTAAAATTAGGAACTGCATAACTGTTTGTCAGCAATTTAACTCTGTCGCATTGCCCCCTCGTTATAATCAAATAATACAGGTATGTCGGAAAGGAGTAATCCATTATCGAGTGACTTATGGGAAAAGAAATAACCTATTAGGGGAAAGGCCTATTTTGATATGCACCTAATAAAAAAAAATTTCAGCCCCGAAGCATCTTTTCGAGGAAAAGAACTTATTCACGCGCTCCATTCTGCAACGGGATCACGAGAGGGTAATGAGTAAAACACGGGATACCAGGCGGGGCACACTGTGGAGTATACACCAACAGAGGGGGGCCACTGGGGGAGGAGGAGGAGCAGGGTCCAAATTGTCAACTGCGGCCGCCATGTCCCAAAAGGGTTCCACAGTTATGGCCAACAAGACATCCAGACTAACCAGTGTCAGCTCTAAGCGATGATATATCACTGCTTTTATGCATACATTTGATTAAATCTGCCAAAAATTTTGAAAACTCCATTTTTATGAAAACTCCAAACTTTTCATTCATATCATTTTTGAGGAATTTTTTATCAAATTAACTAATTTACGAACCAATCTTGTCGTTATACGTCGGAATTGTGCATATGTGTTTCAGACCAATAGGTTAACATCGTGTACTAGTATTAACATATCTAAAAGTACGATATTGGATAAAATATAAAAAGTTTTTTTGCTGTGAATCTACAACCAAGTCGATTTAGCTTTTCAAACACAAGAATCTCGCATTAATATGCCATGAATTAATTCCGGGTAGCCGAGTTTGAAGAATGGTAACTTTTACCTCATAGTAGTAGGCACAGTCTTCTGACTCCTCGTAGTCCTACAATGTAACTTCAGTATGCGAATACGGCGATAGTGAAAATGATCGACGTACCAAAAATTGACACTAGCCAATCATAACAGATGATGTCAATCTGATTTCTGATCAGATAATTTGTTCAATAATACTCACTAAAATTCAAGTGACGTTCGGTTATGATAGATTCATATCAAGTCCCACGTGTCTCTGAGGCATAGTCATGGCCAAATCCAATAAATTACTGGGGTTAAGTTAAGGTATGTCAAAATTAGGCTAATTGAGCATCCAAATTCTCATTTTCTCGCTCAATCTGATTTCAAATTTCAATATTTAAGTAAATGTCAATATTTTGAAACGTTGCATGCGATTACATGCGGTTTGATCGAAGAAAAATGTGAAAGCAAAAGCTCAACTGAAATGGTACCGTATAGACGACCACGGTATAGATCCTCATTTTGAGTTGTGTTAAATTTTTTATGCATTGAATCGACTATAGGTAACTGTGTTTGGCAAATTGTATATTTAGCACATTTTATTAATAGCTCTCAAGCAAAATTTGAAGCAATTTTTGTAAACGGATTGATCTTTTTACGACTCGAAGAGGAGTATTAGTATTTGACAGCTTCTTACGACTCGAAGATGAGTACTGAGGTTCTACAAGGTTTTTTTCAGCTGACGCAAGTTTATTGATGACTTGAACTTTTGACTTTTGTTTTCGAACATTGACCTCTGTTTTAGAACGCTGACTTCTGTTTTTGAACAATGGACTTTAACAGTACCTTAGGTACTATTACATAGAAATTGGGAATTGCTGGTAATACTCAAGGTGAAAAGGTCATTATGAATAGTTTTCTTCCCATAATTGTCTGTTCTCTCTATTGAAGCTACAGACACCACTCACCCGAAAAAAAACTACCCCATATCATCCTACACCTCACCCCCCATCCGGGCCTACTAAGATCCCAAAATTAAAAGCTGTGTCCTCATTTTTTTAATAGCCTATCGAAACCGTAGAAACCATGTCCACAGTTTCATTAGGCTAATAATTTTCGTTTTTTAAGGAAAAATATGGTCAGTAATTATAATGCGCGACTCTTTGAGTTGTTTCGGGTATTCTACCGGCTTTGTTATTTTAAATTGAAGCAGGTTTGTTCATGACTTGACAGATGACTTCTTTCTTTTTGCACATTTACCTCTGTTTTGGGACGTCGATTTCTGTTTTCGAACATGACTTCAACAGTAGCTGAAATCGTAATTAGGAACTTGGTTTTATTCTTGGTAAAAAAGTTCATTTTGAATATTGTTAATTTCATATGAATCCCTCCTACCTATATAAAATACAGACGTATCTATCAAACTCTCGTGCCTACCCCTCCCTCCCCCCCCCCCCCCCCCCCCTCACCTTACTACCTAGCTATTGACGAAGCCAACCGCTCGCCAGATGTTCGAGAGCCCACCGCTTGCTAGTTGTTTGCCCGACGTTACTCGCTTATGTTATATCAATGTAGAGGTGTAAAAATACAAGTTCAATAGGTTTAGGATGTATTGGTGGGGTAGGAAGGGAGGGAGGAAGCAGTTCAGTTATTCTCTAAAATCGTAATTTCCGCTAGAACATTTCTGCAATCCTTTCTTGTCTCTTTTTCTTATTTTGATTTAACTATATAATTAATGAGAGCGGCTCTTTCTGCTCATAAGAAGTCGTCTAATTGTCTGATCTGGTGATTCGAAAACAGTTGAATAAAATTGCTTTCCAATTAAATAGGAGTGAAATACTCGAATCTATTTGACTTATAACTATAAACATGCATTTTTAACCTATAATACAGTTGTTTATGAATAATTTAATGATGATCTCTACTATATTAGCAACTTTTTGTGCCACAAAATATCATTTGGCCATCTCTTGACATTTTTGAAATCTAACGTATTCTTTTTCCACGATTTATTCATTGGACTTGCAATGTATCTATTGTTTTCCATGAATTTCAGAAACTGGTTCACCAAATTCTTTTCCTTCGTTTCTCCCTTTTCCAGCTGGGTTCTAATAGCTTCGAAGTCCATTTGAATAAAGGGTACATCTATTTGCTTCAAGAAGTGTTTTCCGCCTAGAATTGCTCTCGCCTCGGAGCCTTCGATGTCAACTTTGAGAACCGCCTTCTTGATGCCTTGCTGTTTGAAGGAAGGAATTAACTGGTCCAGAACAGCCACTGGAATCTGAAAGAATTCTAACATACATACATATGAACCTTCAAAAATTATGTGAAGAATAATATAAAGGCAGTTTTGTATTAAAAAAAGTCGATTGACATCGCTATGTGCCCCTGCTGTGTCATTATTTATTACACTTGTAACAAAATAAATTCTTTCCTTCTAATCCAAAATTGACATGTTATTCATTTATCTTGAACATCTACAACGCTGGACAGGTCATACTGAAGAGTTAACTCGTAGTTTTTAGGTACAAAAATTTTTTTCATCAATACTTAATTTAAGGTATGCTTGGTTGGGGAAATCATGGTTGAAATCATTTCTAAGTTCAGTCGATTCTCAGAAAGTTTTCTTGCGATCAGCCTTGTGCCCACAAATCACCATGGTGCCCACGCAATTGAGTATTTGCCTTTTATTTGTTCCCAGAAACCCTCACAATCGGGTCTTCAAAATTTCTTCTGCAGTGGAGTCAGGCATGACTTCCAAAAAGGAATATTTAATATTTGAAAGACTTTATTCAGAAAAAGACTGAAATACTCTTTCCTGATTGGATAAAAATGATATATTATTTTATCCTCCTTTTCCCTCTATGTGTTTACCCATCTACCCTCTCTCAGCAGAAGAGAAAGTAATTTAGTCAGTACCAGTTACCATCCTGATATAATAATAGAGTATATTTCTCTCTCTCTACTCCGCTCTTGTTTTGTATTGAGATAAATGTTAGACCGTAGCATTGGGGCCCGTGCACCGTCTACTGAAGCTCAGATAGAAGAGTAACAGACTAGAGGAATAGAACTTTAGTTAGTCAGGTAAGCCTTAAGATTAACCAGTATTCTTGAGACAACCATAAGACAGTTCAGGAAGTACCCTAATAAAGGTAAGCTCTAGAACACGTCTTATCTGGTGCGACCAGTGCTGAACTAAATTGGGTAAACAATTATAATTTCTGAGGGATATAACAAAAACTATTGTTAGAAAAACAGAACGGATTAAAATTCAAAGAATAACAAATGGCTTCCAAATTTGATACACAAACAAACCATAATAACGAATTAACACCTTTTGCTATCGCAAATGATTGTCCACAAGAAAATACAGAATTAATTTACAGAATAATCTTAAATTTGAAGAGAAACCTCTTCAAAGAGACAGATCATATACAACAAATAAAAATCAACCGCAATCATTTGACACACTATCTACCAGTAATACTACTGAATAGTGATAGATACAACAGAAACTATACATTTGTATTAACAAATGAAAATAACAAAAGAAGAACATATTTTAATTTCCAAAATGAAACAACATTATCGGAAATGCTAAAAATATTTTTAAAAAGACATGAAGAATCACAGGATAGGACAAAACTAACAGCAATAACATCCACAACATACAACATAATAAGAAACACAAGTGGATATCTCAATGAAAGTCGTCAACAGGTACAGTCTGTGAATGACAGATTAAGATTTGACATCAAAAACTATAATAATTGGCTGACAAAAATAATAGAACTAAAACCAGAAATAAAAACAGCATCAATAGATATCATAAAAATAGTATCTGAATTTACTTTCCTCTTTTGGTTAGACAATTTTGAACATATAAACGAAAAACGAATACAGTTCGGAGAGACATATCCTGACGAAATAGGATATCTCTGTGATGAACTCAAAAATATTTGGGATAAAGAATATTGTTTGGAAAATTTTGAAAGTACTCTACAGATCAGTTCAGACAGTATTAATTTCATTGAAGGAATAGAAAATTATGTGAAAATACTGGATCAAGGACAATCAGGATCATCATCATTTAATATAACAAAAAGTTCAACATCAACATCAACACCAAAAGATACACAACTGAGCAACAATTCACAAGCGAAACAAAAATCAACAATAAAACCAGATAAACTATTAACATCAAATTTATTCGGAAACAACAATAATACAATAGAAGATGTAGAAAATTCTGATTCAGATGAAAGAGAAATTAGATCTGACAATCAATTTCCACCATCGGTAAACCAAAACAGACGAAAATACCAAAACAAGGACGAAATTAACAGCAACAGAATGTACATCAACTCAGTAGATAACAAATATAGAAACCAAGAACAAAATTGGGAACAACAACAATATAATTATGAAGACTTAAAAAACGAAATTACACAAACAGTAACAAAACATACTAATAAATTAATAAATAACCTAGAAGAAAAATATCATCGAATGAGCCAAAATATCGTAAAAAGACAAGAAGAAGCACTAGAAATGGTCATTAATAAATTGGATAGAACTCTTGACAATCTACAAGGACAAAATAACTATAGAACGGAATACGAACATCCATTACATAACAGAAATCAAGAAAATCCTTTTCATAACAGAAACTATGAACATACAACAAATGAAAACATACAAAATATTGATAGACACAATAATCAACAACAAGGAAATCAAAATAGAAGAACAAATTCAATCACAACAGAAGAAAGGGAAACAACAGTAGTAGAACCACCTTTACCATTTTATAAACAGTTAACATCAATGAGCATAAACGAAGACCCTCAAATTGAACAAAACATTAGCAGTGGTGCAGTACCAACAACAATAAGACCATTCGATGGAACAGACCCAGCATATACTGTTGAAGAATATTTAAATAGCATTGTCGCTGCTATGATATTCAGCAGTGGCATTGAACCGGTAAATAAACCAGGACATCATCAATGGAAAGTAAAAAGAGCAGCGTTAATACTACATACTTTACAGGGACCTGCACAAAAATGGTATTCGACACTTCCAAGTGAAACAAAATTAGATTGGGAAACATTTTGCAAAGAATTTTCAGATATGTTTGATTCGGAAAAATCAAAACAACAAGCAAAAATCATATTACAACAATTACAAAAACATACAAACGAATCACTAAGATCATTAGCATTAAGAATAGAAACTCTTGTAAAAACTGCTTATTCTCTATACACAGAAGATTACAGAAATAGTGTTATGAACCAAACGTTCATAAGATGTTTGGACAACGAATTAAAAAACGCGGCATTAAAGAAACATGCAAACCACAAACAAACTCCACGAGAACCAGAAATGCCATTCAAAACATTAGTAGAGAAAATAGAC